>NC_133778.1:54072432-54177527 GCF_003597395.2 Chelonoidis abingdonii | reverse complement strand
TGTTTCTTATTCCTGCATTCCTTATTACTTCATCACACAAATGGGGGACACTGGTGGTCTTCAGCGGCGTGCCTGTGGGCGGTCTGCTGGTCACGCAGTTCGGCGGCGTTTCTGCGGGTGATCTGCCGGTCCCACGCCTTCAGTGTACCCGCCGCCGAATTGCTGCCAAAGCCACAGGATTGGCAGACCTCCTGCAGGCATGCCACCGAAGGCTGCCCGAATGCCACCCTCACGGAAACTGGCACGCTGCCCCCCGTGGCTTGCCGCCTCGGGCATGTCCTTGTTGCGCTGGTGCCTGGAGCCACCCCTGTTCCTTCCCCACCTTATTTCTTTTCTTTCCTATCCCTCTCCTTTTGCCTTCTGGCTAATAAGAGTCAGGCTCAGATGGCCAAGACTGTTTTGCAACACTGCTGTAAACCTGTGACCGGAAAATCAGCTAAATCCAGTGCTCTGAACTGCTAATGCTCGTACAAGTTTGCCAGATTTCAAAGTGGCTAATAAGACTATGTGCTTGGCCTGGGTTTTCAGCAGTAAGTCAACATCGGAGACAAAAGCTGCATTTTCTGTCTTTGTTGTTCTTTTCTCAACCCTTTGTGTGTTTGGCTTGATTTGTCTTCTGGGAAGTGGGAACAACTATAACAACAACAGCACTTACAACAGCTCCAGCCAATGTCAACTAACTGTCTCTCCTGCCAAAGAGAATAGTTATTACCGTCTAAGAGACTCTCATATGGGGTGTTTCCCCTAAAATCTCCCTGCAGCCTAAGGGGAAGGAAGCAAAGGATGTTGTTAAAACAAAAACGTTACTTAATACTTTACATTTCAAGGGCTTTAATTGTTTTCTGTGCCTTTAATAAAAGGTTAAGGAGATTTTTAATGAGTGTTTGCCATGGTATTAAGCAGACTGAGATCTCTCTATACCAAACTCAAACTTTGTTTAACACTCTTTGTTGTTGGACAGTAACAGGGTCTTGTTAATACCTTTGACACTTTGGTCCCATTTATTCCATCTAAATTAATACAACACTCCCCAAGGTCACTGTTACTAGTGTTTGCATATATCTTCTCTAAATTCACCAATGTTGATTGATAAGGTCTCTCTGTTGTCAGACTGTTACGCTGGATGGAAAATCTTCATTTTATTGTCTTGGGGTAGTGCCAATAAGAAATTTAGATTTATTTTTTTTAGACACCGGAAGGATAAAAATTTGTGAGCATTTTGGTAGTTTTAGCAATAGGAAATTCCTACTGAGCGTTTCTGTTTGGATTAGAAGAGAGGCTGGAGGAAATTGAAAGAATATATGGCGTAGGCAAACACAAACCTGTTTAATTCTAATTTGTTCACGCTATTGGGAAAACTATTAAAACTGTGACATAATCCATTTTCTACTAGCAGTAATTAATTCATAATATATACCGCTATTTGAACAGTTTAATAATTTCCAGCAAAGACCAGCTAGTGTATATTTGACTGAGAATTAGAGTCAGGGACAGGACAGACTGAATGGGGAGAGCCATTGCAATAATCCCCTTCCCCAAGAGGCTTGCAGTTTCTGAAAATTACATGTTTAATTATTGGCACTGGCTGTACAAGAAAACGTCTGTAACACTATTTCTTTTAAGTACATCTACATTCTGGTGTCTCCAGAACTGGTGACAGTGAGGTCAACATGTCATCACCTTAATCAGATCTGACAGAACAGTTGGATTGCTGCTTGGTGATTTTCAATAGCTCTGTGTCAGGGCAAAAGGGTGGGGGAAGTGGGGGGATATTCCTGCTGTGTAACTCGAGTGAAGATGTGCTTCTGTATGAAAGGTGCTGTGTAAGGCTGGAAGGATTATGGGTTAGCTGGGATTTCTGTGTCAGTGTCCTAAGCCATTTTATAAATGGAACAGACCATATGATCTAAATACCATAGAACTGTTTCCCCTAACTACTGACCTGAAGAAGAGCTAGGTGTAAGCTTGAAAGCTTGTTTTTCTCACCGACAGAAGTTGGTCCAATAAAAGATATTATCTCACCCCCTTTTCTTTCCTCTAACTACAGTCAGATATCAAAATCAGGCTGGTCAGTGCCATTTTCTGTTACATCAGTTTAGATGCACAAATTTGATTACCCACAAGAGCCTACTGACACTCGTCAAGGAAGGGAGTTAATTTAAAAGTAAAACTATAGTACTGTATTCCAAAGAGTAAGACTGTTTTGTTATTAATAGTCTAACCAATAGTGGCCTCTATGTTAACAGTAGGAGGCATTTGGAAAATGTTTCTCTTTTGCATGAAATTATGATTGTTGTTGACAAACTGTAAATCTGAAAAGTTTTTGGCCAAAAAACCTGAAAATTTTGCCTGAAACCTTTTTTTTTTGGGGGGGGGGGGGGGGGGGGTGTCAGTGAAGTTAGTTTTCCCTGGAAACCAGCAGATACTTTTTCCTCACTCAAAAATTGTTTAATCAAAAATCCAATTTTCTATGAAAAATAATTTTGATGTTAAATTTTCAACCACTGCTATTAAGAATGCATAATATACAGTATGGTTCATACATTTTCTACATATCCATATCTATATCTTCTATATCTACATTATACATAAATGATAGCGGGTAGAACAGAGAGCAGGTTGAATAGTGTTTGTTGAATATATTTGATGAATTCCACTGGCTTGTGTTAAATAATTTAGTCAAAACAGTTTTGCACTATTTCACCAACTCTGTAGCTGATCAGATACAATTCAGCATGATACTTATGAAATTTGTTGAAAAATATTTTCAGCAAATAAATTTTTCTGCTATTCAATTATATCTAACATATATGTGCATTTATTGTAACTGTAAATGACAGATAGAGCATTTTAAAAACTACTTAGGAATAGTTAACAGGTTTACAAATCCTTGCCCTGTAAATAGGGTTGCCAGTTTTGACTGGAACACCCTGTCGAAAAGGGACCCTGGTGGCTCTGATCAGCATTGCTGACCGGGCCATTAAAAGTTCAGTTGGCGTGGGGCTGGAACACGCCTACCTGTCTCTTCTCAGCTCCCAGAAGCAGCTGGCATGTCCCTCCGGCTCAGGGGGTGGCCATGGGGACTCCGTGCACCCCCGTCACAAGCACCAGCTCCGCAGTTCCCATTGGCTGGAATCTGCAGCCAATGGGAGCTGCAGGGGTGGTGCCTGAAGATGGGGGTAGCGCACAGAGCCCTCTGGCTGCCTACGAGCTAGGGGAACATGATGCCGTTTCCTGGGAGCTGCCTGAGGTCAGCGCCGCCAGGAGCCTGGACCCCAGACCCCCTCCTGTACCCCAATCTATTGCTGAAGCCCTGAACTCCCTCTCGCATCCTGAACCCTCGTTTCTGGCCGCACCTCCAGACAAAGCCCTCACTCTCTCCCAGACGCCCAACCCATCCCTGAACCCCTTCCTGCACCCCAAACGCCTCATCCCCGGCTCCACCCCAGAGCCCACATCTTGTAACCCTCACCTCCTGTAAATAGGAAGAGCATGTTTATCTATGCCTGTGTGTGTGCACACACTCCCTACATTGTTACAGTGGGTACTGTATTACTATGCATTATACTTTAATTATTTTATTAAATCAGCTGAGAGTAGCAAGAGTGTTATTAATCTACCCATTGTAAATAGGCGTAATTAAACGAAGCACCCAATATTTTGATTTACAGGCATTTACTACTTCAGAGAACATCCTGATCCAAAATACTGGTCATATTGTGCTTTTTCCCCCCTCCCCGTTCTGTTTGGCAATTCCTGTGTTTGACTACTATGGAATATAGAGTTTTCTTTTAACTCCTCTATTGTAACAAAATCCCTCTCAAATACAAGAAATTGAGACAGCTGATGTTTGCATTTTTCATTTCAACACATCCATTCTTGCTTCTCATCTATAGATTAAAAGGAATGTTCACAGATAAAAATAATGAATTTACAAATAGCACAATTGACTTGGTTTCCAGAACTGGTGTACCCTGCACATTCATTTGAAATTTATCACAGTACTGAAAGTCACTGAGTTTATGATACTGTCCATCACTGTGTTGCTAGAAGTTAACTGGAGGTCTAAGTATTGGTCTAAAATAAGCAGTTGGTTCTAGAAAATCTGGAACATACCTCTTATGGGGAAGATTGGCATGTTAAACCTGCAGACTTTGATTAGTACCCAAAAACTGCAGATCGTTTTTGGAAAATGCTGAAAAAGATCAGCAAGCACCTCACATGCCTGTTTTAGGCTGGTTAAAAATTCCTTCTCTACATCATATTTTTTTCTTTTTACATACCAGGGACATCCCCCATACTTCTGTTACTTATATAGGTTTAACTGCAAAGAAAGTGTTGCTTATGCATGCCCTTTGTTGTATAGTGGGTACTAAATGTTGTATGTAAACGGTTTTGGATCATGCATAGCCCTTTTCTTTTTCTAAGTTTTGGTTTTTGTTCTGTAAAACCAGTTGCTGCTGATACATGTGACTCAACTATATTTCATTGTATCACAATAATTCCTTAAAATTGGCTTCATATTTGTAAGAATCTCTTTTCTTGTATTTGTGCAGGTGTTTCTATATTTTTTAAAACTTAAATACATCTTTAAAAAATGAAGAAAATGATCCATTTCTCTAGGAATATGTGTATAGACAAGTCTGCAGATGGAAAAAAATAATTGGAGATGTGTAGGGGATGGTGGAGTGAGTTCAAGAAGCCTAAATAAATGGCTAGCTGATGTACTGGGGTGTGTACGTAAGTGCACTTGTAAAAAAAACAAAAAACAAAAAAAAAAACCTCAAACAAAACAGATATTCCCCCTATGTGATATAACTTCTGGATTGATGGCAATCACTCCGTAGTTAAGGTTGCAACTGAGTTTCCGTTATCATTTTGTTTGTACTTGGTATTTGTATGGCTTGTCTGCCCGGGTGTTGGCTTTGGAGTGTGTTGGGGAGTACACTAGCACAGCTCTGCCTTAGGGTACCTTCTCTGTTTCCTTTCCTCTCCCCTGCCATACTTTGCATGGTCAGGCTATTTGTCTTTTCTCACTCAGCTTGTGTTTTTATGCAATTACAAGTTCTCTTTTATTTGATTTCCTTTGTCTCAGACCAGTACACCAAAGCCATCAGGTAGTCAGTTACGCCCTGATTCAGCTTGGTACGTAAGCATGTGAGTAACTTTAAGCACGTGAATAGTCCCAAAGTTATGCATGTACTTAAGTACTTTACAATCAGGGCTTTAGTTTGCAGGGCTAGGAGCTGTGCTATTTCAGACCACACCACATGTAACTCTTTCTCTTCTCTTTCATATAATTGGGAGGGGGCTCATTTTATTTCCTTTCTGCTTCGAATTGTGACTTTTTTTCCCCTGGATCATACACATTTGTGGACTAAAATAAATGGAAATTGGCATTTCCTTTTCCTCAGGGTTACAGCAACAAAGCGTAATGCACCACATAGGCCTGTTATCTGCTTTCCTCACTGTTGTTATGGATTTCATGCCATTTTAATAAAAAGACTGTTTCCAAATCTGAGCAAATCAGAACGTCAGACCCTCTGATATTCATCTAAATGCCAATCCTGTGCACACCCTGGTGACTATCACAGTGAGTCTGAGAGAAACAGAGTTAGAAATATGTTAGCTTATGCAGTCACCTGTGGAACATCCTAACTGCAAACAAGGATGTTTGATTAATATGAAATAATAATCTTTATCGAAATGTGTAAATTGCTTGGGGGATATAACTGTATACAGTATGAGGTGTAGAAGTGTACCTTTCTGAGAAATACATATTTTAAAGGGTTTCCATATAGGAATTTGTATCAATTTTTCATTCTCCTTTCAGAGAAAACAGTCTGTGTGAAGCATCTGAACAGTTTATTTAAATGGTAAGTTGGAGGTGCTTCCTGTAAATTAGTTTATTACAGCATCTGGGTTGCTCATAAACTCTGGGACTGATGGCTGAGGACTTGTTAGCACAGAATATGGTTATTGTTAAGTTAAAAGTGGTTATATTGCAATGTGCTGCTCTGATTTGCTATTCTAGGCCTTAGACTGGTCCATCTGTATTACGCCCACAGCAAACATGGCTGCCTCAGTTTCTGCCTCCTCCTCACCCAACCAGTCCTATCTTCTTAATATTTCCCCTCCTCTGCTTTGCTTTTTGAGGAAGATTCTCTTTTCTTCACTAAGAGAAATTACCACACAATCATTGTACAGCCCAGATTCCCAACCTTCCTCTTCAAGCCAATCAGATTGCAGAGAATTGTGAAACTACCCGTACGCTCTTGACTTTATTTAAGAGATTCTCCTCTTCCTCCTTCACATTTTATTTTGAGCCTCTATGTAAGGGAAACATATCAAGCAAAGTGAAACTAAAACAGAGGTTCCTTTGTCCCTTTGAATGTTAAAGTACAAGTTTTCCCTCTTCACTAGCATTAGGTTTATAAAGAATGGTAATAAACACTGTCTAGATAGAGATCTTGAGTTTTCCTGGAGTGTAGAGTACTGAGCAAGGAGACAACTCACAGCAAAATGTTTACATTTGAAGCATGGATTTAAATATGCCAGAGTACTAATGCATTTGGACAACCTTCTAAATAGCAGAAACAAGTGCTCATGGGGCTGCAGAAATTACTTTCCTTCCTTTGGGGACCCCCAGAAAGGGGAACTATGTTGTATTGTGTGCTTTTAGAATGTAAAGTGCAATACAGATATACTTGTTACTATAGAACGGAAGTAAGGCCTCAGAATGCCCCAGAGAAGAATATTAAATCAACTTTATAGTATCTGAGCATCACTAAACCTGTGGTAACCAAGTTTAGGAGTTGGAAAAAACTTGAATCTAATATTGCTTCAGTTTGCTCCATGCATTCTCTGATATGTGCTCTATAGGAAAAATGAGGCAGTGGAGAAGGCATCTCAGTACTGAAATGAGTCTTTAGGGACCTTAGTTTAGACCAGCCATTGATCCTTATCACTTGGCTCTTAACACATGCACTGTATTTACTGATAATATGCCATTAGCTCAAAATACCAAATTATTTCATTATGCTGTGAAATGCACAGCAGTCTGAATAAACAAACAGCTTCACCCATCCTGTTTCCTCCATAAAAAGGTAGTCAGGGGAGAGATAGGGCAATGGAAAACTCAGTCGAGTTAAAAAGTGAGACAAATCTCTTCCACTGTCCATTTTATGCAGAACTTTTGACATGAAAATAAACCTGGTGAACCTTTCGCTCACCCTAGCATAAATCTTGAGTAAAACTGGGGTGTGACGAAAACCAGGCCTTGTTTGTCCAGTGTTCTATCAGAGATACTGCTTATCATATGGCATAATGTTCAAAGACACTATTCAGCTAAAACTGTTTTGTCATTCAAATGAAAGGAAAGGTATTTGGATTGTGTTTAGTAGTATGCCATGACAATTCACTATAAATGTGGTTTGTGTAACTTAGATCTAAAACCAAAATCCTGACACTTGTGGATGCATGTGAATAGACGATCCACGGCTCTTTTCACTAGGTGGTAATGATAAAATCTGATGTCCTAAAACAAAAAACCCTCAGTTGGTTAACATTCTGTCCATCTAAATTCCCTCTCTGTTGTGCCAGGATGCTATAAGTGAGTGACCACAAGCCAGAGACTCTGAGCTCTAGAATTGCCTTTACCACTGACTTGCTTTGTGACAGTAAATCGAAACCCTGTCTCGCATTTGGCTTCAAATCCAAAGCCTGAACCTTAGCCCAAACTCAGTCCAGATTCTATTTTGAATGCCGCCCTCAGCCTCTCTGATTAGCATTGCTGTAGTTTGTGTTAAACTGTTATGTAGTGACTGTTATGGGCTCCATACTCCCCTTCCTTCTGCACTTTGGAGGGGAACAAAAGAGAAGAGGCCTGCCCAAATGAGAACTAAAGAGTGGAAGGGTACTGAGTGGAGACCCCACCATCTGCTTCCCCTTAAAAGCTCACAGAATACTTCCACATGGACACCGCTCAACTGGGATCTGTGGTGAGGCATGTAGGAGTGTGTGTGGGGGTGCAGCTGGGGAGCAGCCAGTCTACATAGCATGTTCCCCTGAGTACCCAGCATATTTAGATCGACAGTTCCTCCATAACTTCTCCCCACTCTAGGGGCATGGCTGAGGAAAGCGCAGGCCTGGATGAGGGATCTAATGGAATCATAGCTTTAACATTGCTCTCTGGATCTCGCTGGCAGTACAGCTATGTGGAGCATCCTGCTCTCCTAGCAGATGCCGTAAGATCCAGGGGTTTAAGCCCTGCATTTCCTGGAGTGCCAGCATATCTGTGAGATTTCCAGGCCAGGCCTTCTGCACCTCTCTGAGGCCTCAAACATCCCTCGCTTGAGGGGAGCATTCCTCAGAAATGGTGTATTCTGTCTTGCAAAATTCTCTGAATCACTGAGAGGCCACTTTTGTGACAAAGATGCTTAGTTCTTAATAGGATTCTAAAGGGAGAGAAGAAGCAATGACTTGTGCCTGTGTTTTTAGTGAGAGGGTAGGATTTGGGGATGCGCTGTGTTGTACGTGATGGTATATTACTGGTGACTACAGCAACTTAACTTTACTTTGAGCCCTAAAGCCCTTCTGGTTCCCAAGAACAGGTGTATGAAGAGAAACTGCTCCAATGTGCTTTAGACCACACACTGTTAACAAGAATTTTGTATTGAATTTCCTCACTGGATTTCTTATTGTCTGAGTTTGGCGCTTTTCCAGTGATCTCTAAGATAGAACTAGTTAGATCTCATTATAACTCACATGTGATAAAAATCACACTGGGATTTTTCAGGGGACTGCTTCTAATGAGAAGATAGTACGCCTATTTAAAAAATAAAGGTCACATGGAATTTTACTAAGCAGTCTAAACTCACATTGTTGTTGTTTTACAGAGACTTTGACAGCTGTCCTGCTGCTCACTCAGGGGCAAAACTCTCTCCCATCTCTGCTTTGGAGCTTGCTGACCCCACTAGAATCTATGCAGTCGAAATTCTCACATCCTGGCTCAAAACTTTGTGAAGTGCAAAAACGTTGTGCAGTCCACTGCAGTCAGGATTCAGCTCCACAACTACATCTAGCAGAGCACAGCTCTGAGGAGGTCCCTGTGTCTCAGCTGAGAGAAGGGCTTCAAGGGCTGGGATGGATGGAAGGAGGAGGCAGAGGTGGTAGATCCATGACTACAGGGGAGGAGAAGGGCCACAACTGCAGGGGAGGAGGAGGGCTACTGCTGCTCTAGCCTTAGGGTGTAAGTAGAATTCTTTCCTGGCTCCTGCACAACTCCCTAGTGCCACGCTTGGTTACTTGGGCCATGTGCTTAGATGAGGATTGGCCCTTGGATGGGCTATTGAGACAGTAGCTGTAATAGTCTCACTTTTCTTTCTGTTTCTTCTTTGTATTATAGGTGCATTTTTCTTCCAATTATAAAGAGGACTGGCTCCCAAGAAACCCGTATGAGTGAGGCCCCACTCTGCAATGGAATCCTGGCCTACCCTGGCCTGGGTTCTGCTACTTAGCCTGATCGCTGATTGTCTGAAAGCAGTTCAACCTAGAGACTTTACAGTGAAAGATATTATCTACCTTCATCCTTCAAGTAAGATTCATTTCACATGCTTAAAATAGGATGTCACTGGGCCAAGGTGTAGAGAAAAAACTCTGAATTCAGACAGCAGAGACATTGGGTAGTTTAAGGAGTATGTAGCTTTTTCTAAAGTTAGCCTCTGCACTACAGAAAGTTAGTTATTCAAATAGAAAGGAAGTATGGTTTATATGTGTGTACGCACAATATACTTTGTGTCAGAAGAATATTTCTTGGTCAGTTTACATGACAACAAACAATTAAAAGCCAAACTACCTGTGCTGTTGAAATGATATAATAAAGCTGACCAGACAGGGATCTTCAGGGATCTTCTAGGTCATCGAGCTCAATGTATTTTTAGGGCTTGATCCATCTGGGGTTCAGATGAAAGCTCTGCGATAGCAGCACTGAAGAACTGGCAGGATGGATGAACCTGGTATTTTGTTACTGACAGTCTAATAAAGTGAAGTAAGCTACCAAGATTGGCATTACAGACTAATGGGATGGCAAAAACACTTTGGCTAGTACATGTCATGAGGCGCTGAGCAGTTGGCCTTAGGATACTGTTCTCCAGTAAACTTAGGACACATTTTTCTAGCAGCACTTGATCATCCTGGCTGTCTCTGCTCTGTTTCGCTAAGTGCAGCTCTTTAGCACACTCAAATAACTCACTACTCTTGGTAGTGAAAACGGCTGCTAACAATCATTGGCATTCACTGCTCATGTTGTGGTCCCACTCTCCCTGGCCCTGACACACCCATTTTATCCCCTGCTCACTATGTCTCCATTCAGTATGGCAGTGGAGGTTTGCTTACATTGCGGAACATCTCTCTGTATTATAATGAGTAGTATGTGGAAGGCTCTCCACCTAGGTGTGGAATAAATGCGAGTACCAGATGCTAGTTCTTGGTTCTCTAGATTTATTTCAGCAGTGCTCAAGAGGCTGCCAGGTCTGGGCCATAATTACCCAGGATTTGGCAAAGGAGATTAATGAGGAAGCTTGCTTATAATGTGAAGCGGTCCTCAAAGCTTACTGAGTCTCTCATTCCCCGCTCTAGCATTGCACCTATGTTTCAGTTCTACAGATTATTAGGACAGTTATTTCTTTTTACTAATGTGTGTAAACGGCAGACAGCTGAGGTAAGCGTAATTCACTTTTATAGGCAACTTTTGTCCTTTGTGATAGACTTGTGGAAATAAAAACACAACTTAGAGCGTTCAGGAAAGGTGCCACATTGACAGCCCTGGAGATTGAAGTCAACTGTTGATCATAGAACAGGTACAACCCAGGCAGCGGCAGTAGATTCCTCTTAATGTGGCCCTGCCTGTAGATCTCAACTTGGTAAGGCTCTGTCCTTCATCAAGACCTGGGCTAAAACCTGTTAAGTCAATGGAAAGAGTCAGTGGCTTTGGATTAGGCCCTCAGTCTTTGAGTTCTCTACTAGGAGCTCTCTGCCAACCATAGTGCCGGCTGTGATGGATTTTATTTATTTTTGGTGGCATGGACAGTTGTCCACCAGGAAATGGTTTAAGATCACTAATTTATTTCACAGGGGCCAAGGAACAGCTGTCAGATGGCAATGACTCTGTTGCCATTGACCAAGCCCCACTGAAAGCATTCAGCTAGAGCTGAAAGGCTGTTATCTCTGCAGTCTCCTTGGCCACTAAGTTCTTAATTTTCTGAGCCCCTGTTTTTTTTGATTATTAAATGGAGTGAAGCTCATAGAGCTTGAGATTTTGTGAACTTCTTTGATGGGTTGTGGCACCCTTCTGCCCACATAATTTAATCCATTTTCCCCAAGGATGAGTCATTCAAAATAATAAGCTAGATCCTCGAGTGGTGTCAGTGGGCATAGACTCAGTGAAGTCAGTGGCGCTATGCCAGTTTACATCAGCTAAAGGTCTGTTCCAATATCTGTTTAGCTAAAGGGAAGCTTATGTATTAGGAGCTAGAGGTGATTGAAAATCCCAAACATTTTCAGGTTTCTTTTAATCAAAAGTTGAATTTTGAACAAAAACTATTATTGACAATTTAAAAAAAAATTCAACCAGCTCTGTTTAGGGGCAGAAGGGAGCTAGACTGGCACTAGAGGTGCCCAATTTAAGACTCAGTTGTGCAGATCTTATTTATTGTAGTGAGCAATTATTTAATCATTGTGATTATTCATTTAAGTGCTAACTGACATGTGCAAAGGCTGCACAACCAAGTCATTTCATTTAGATACCAATATGAGATGCTGCATGTATTTTTTTTCATTAGCTTCTCAGTCTCGTATTTTTTTTCATTCTTCCTGCTCTGTGTTCCTTTTTCACTCACCCGACTTTCTCCCTCTCTGCACCTTCCCCCCCACTCTCTGCTAAATGGAATCTGATGATGTTCAACTTCGAGAGTCAAACTTTTGAACCCACATGTTCTAATGGGTTTGAAATTAGGCAAAACGTGTTTGCACACCCCTAAAACGAACATCTTTGTTGGAGAAATGTAGCCTTTTTTTTTTTTTTTAGTGTATGCTGAACAAAGACTAAATCTCCACAGTAGTCTTCCAAAGAAAGCTGGTGCAAAGTGAACCATTGCTGACCAAGGGAGTTAATGGATGGATATTGTTACAGGCAGTTACAGGGCACTGTGAGGTTGTTTTTTTTCTTTAGAATCGCCCTTTCCTGAGGGACTGAGGCCTTATGTCCCGAAACACAGTCTACTGAGCTTATTAACTTCTGTGATCAAGAGCCAAATGAGATTCACTCACAGCTGTGGCAACAACTGTTTGAAACTTTATTTTACTCCAGTAGCGCTTTGAAGATAAAGAAAATACCATGCATCTCAGGAACTTCCACAGTCTCTCCTTTTTGTTCACCTTTTTTGTTCTGTTTTATCAGATATAGTATTAGTTAATGATCTACTACAAGAAGCAATGTTCACACACATGCATCTCGCCACACATGTCTCTGTTGTCAAGAAGCTATTTCCAGAGACCCCTTCCAGCCTTTTGAATATCCAGAGGAGCCATTTCCTTTTTACTATTTAAAATAAAACCTCCAATCCCTGGACACTTGTTATGAGATAAATATATTTTGGGATGCTGGCCTGAAGACAGCCATAAAGAAGAGTTTGGAGGACTTTTGTGCTCTCATTTGGATTTTTTGCCAAAATTGAATTAAAAATCGTTTGATAGGCAGATTTGTATTTTGCCTATAGAGGAGAAAATCTATATTTAGTGACAGTCTCTGCTAATACAAATTGGCTTATCTTTTAATTTCAGAAGATTATATCTGGTCAGGTGCAATGTAATGCTTTGTGTCCAACAAAAACAAAGTTTGACACAGCACTTATGTAGACCTTTGCAAATCAGTGAGATACTAATTGTCTTAAACCTGCTTCTTAAACACTCTAGTTTCAACATATGCATAGCTCAGCCTTACAGAACTGTCATGAACATTTTTCATGACAGTTCTGCACAAAATCTATTCAGCTGCTCTTCCAGTGATTATGGAGTTAAGGAAGAAGTGAATAATGTTTTATTCACCCACTAAAAAGAGCTACTTGCCCTCTGGAGCAGGCAAGTAGAATTTTGCAAGGTTGGCATAACTGGTGAAATTCACCCATGTTGCAAAGGGTCTAGTGCAAGGCTTTCTTGAACCATATAAGCTCTTTGGGACAGACCAACCATTCAGAGATGCATACCAGCTCCATATAGGCTGGTATTCAAAGGACTTTGAGATCCAGGAACTGGCCACAGGTTGTTGATTCCAGGGCCCCAAACACTTCTATATAGGATGTGCAATGGTTACTACATTAGTCTTCGGACTGGAACAGTGGCTGTAGAGGTGTTGTACTGAATCTTGCGTTGGTTGCTTGAAATGAGATGGAGTGATATTAATTTCTACTATCCACATTTTATTGTCCCCTACAATGCCTTGGCTTTGTGCCAATTGTAAATTTCACCTATTGCTCGCTTGTTAGTTTCTGGGCATTGTACTGAGAGATGGCAACATCTGGAAAAATCCATTTACTTGGATTAATTTAGGATGTATTGTAGAAATCTTGCCAAGAGAGCACTTTAAAACTTTGTTTCACATTTGGCTAAATAACTTGTACTGAAGCAGATTATTGAAAGCTGGAGGTTCAGCAAATTGGTATTTTTTTTCATTTGGGAGATCAATCAGCATTCAAAAGTGTGAGTGTATTTCCTTTGTGAGGCAGATTTCAGAAGTATTTAGTCCAGCTGATATTTCATTAACAACAGTGATGGAGTAACAGTATTGAATACTACTGTGAAATAATATGTGCTATGGAGAATGAGCAAGTGCAATTATGGGACTCAATCCCATACCTCTTATTCAGATGAAACTCCCCTTGAGGGTCAGTTGTGGGCAGTTTTCCTGAGTAATGACTGTTTTACTGGGCCCTTGTAATTATATATAAATGCTCTTCCTGGATTAGAGAATTTTAAAATCCAGGACAATTTATGATGGGGTTCAGGTGCACATATCAAGCAGCAAATACATTTAAAAAAAGACTATTACCATGGTGTCTTTAAAAAGCATGGTACAGACTGGCTAAATGATCATCAGTTTAAATGAATTTTGTTTACATTTTCCAGCCACACCATATCCTGGTGGATTTAAATGTTTCACCTGTGAAAAGGCAGCAGACAATTATGAATGCAACCGATGGGCTCCAGATATCTATTGTCCAAAAGGTAAATTAGCTCCATGCTATCTGTTTAGATTAAATCTATGTTAAGGAAATGCCTCAGTATTCCCATTTAAGTGATAACATGCACAGGTATCCAATACCCACCATTACTGGAGGCTTTTAAGAACAGGTTAGACAAACACCTGTCAGGGATGATCTAGGTATACTTAATCCTGCCTCAGCACAGAGTGATGGACTAGCTGACCTCTCAAGGTCCATTCCAGCCCTACATTTCAAAGATCCTATGATTTTCATTGTTCTCCAAGAATATTTGAATTCAGGTGATGGTTATTCACCCCTGTAAGCCTCAATTACTGTGAGTAAGATTGGATGATACAGATGATCCATCCAACCCTCACACTTGCCTTTGCAGTAGATATGTTTAGAGCTTTAATCTATCCCCACATTCTCCCATAGCTGAAACAGAAATTAAGTTTCAGTGGGACTTAGGGTACCAAGTATCTGAGTCACTTTTGGAAATGGGACTGTGATGAGATGTTCACCGCACGCCAGCCCTGGAGGGGTTATGGTGGTGCAGATGGGGCTAATAACCTTATAGGCCACACCTGGTGGAGAGTCTGGCATGGCTGGAAATGAGTATTGGCTGATAAAGCCCAGCTAGGAAAGAAGCTGGCTAAGGTATAAAACCAGGAAGTTCCTAACAGAAAGGGGCTGCGGTGTGGCAGCTGTCAGACACTATCTGTGCTTGTGGGGATGGGAGGAGGAAACCAAGGCTTTGTCTACACCACGGACCTTACAGCGGCACAGCTGTACCGCAGCAGCTGTAAGGTCTCCCGTGTAGCTGCTATATGCTGGCAGGAGCGTTTTCTCTTGCTGGCATAATTAAACCATCCCCAACAAGATACTCTCCCTCTAACATAGCGCTGTCCACATGGGTGCTTTTGTTGGTGAAACTTATGTCGGGGAGGAGGATGTTTGCATCAACCCCCCTGGATCAACAATAGTTTTGCCAACAAAAGGGCCCTAGGGAGTGAGAGAAGCCCTGGAATCCTCGCCTTGAGGGAAGGGTTCAGCTAGAAAGATGAAGAAGAAAGCTTGTGGGAGGTGGGGTAGTAAGCAGCCAGGGAAAGAGCAGCAAGATTAGAGATTATGCAGAGCATGGCTGGGACCTGAAGTAGTGGGTGGGGCTGGGTGCCAGGGGAAGTGGCACAGGACTTGGCCTTGGACCAGAAGACTCTCTGGAATGGCATGAAATGTAACAGAACCCTGTTTGGAGAGCATGGAAAATATTAATTTGCAAATGAGGCTTCTATATTCTGCTGCATTCCTTTAGGACACCAGGGAGCAACACTAAAAAACCCACAAAAACGCTGGGAGGAAAAGTTTGATTTCATACAAGGAAAAAGAACCAATCTTGAGTTGTTGGGAGAAGGAGGCGTTATCATCCACCAGATTGTATATAATGCATTGTGCATAATTCTACTCATAATGGCAAAACTCCCATAGAAAAATCAACTAACATAAATTTGAATCAAACTAAAGCAGCTCAGATCTGGAGACCAGTTTTGGTCAGGCAGTAGAAATAATTTCCTATTAGAGATAGTTGTGAGGATCCTTGGATCAAAGGGATATTCTGCCTTTTGGGAAACTATTTTTTTTTTTTTAAATCTTGCCTCATTTCTAATTGTTCCCGTTGACCTAGCATTGAGCACAGCGCAGAATCCCAGATCTGAATCCCTCTGAAATTTTGAAGTGTTTGAAATCCTGACAGGGATCCAAATTCTGTGGGTGCCCTTCTCTGCTTTTTACCTTCTCTTCATTCATTTTTTCTTCCATGCTCTGAATGTCTCTCCTAATTCTCACAATTACTTACTTCCTGCTTTTTTCTTTCATTTCTTGCCCGCACTGACATGCTTTATATAACGTCGTCTTCACGCTCCATTTGTCTCTCATTGTTACTCTTCCTCATTTTGTCTTGTTTTTCTGTGTGTTGGGAGAAATCCTTCTAGCCTTGGTGGGGCCATGTAGTCCCATAGTTAGTCTGCCTAGAATGGGGAGCAGAGAGAGGGCTGTGAAGAGATACAAGGGGACTGTGTACTACCTGTGTACTATAAACAGTGCTTCATGGTTAAGGCTCCGTTTTAGTCACAGGTATTTATAGTTAAAGTCATGGACAGGTCACGGGCAGTAAACAAAAATTCATGACCTGTGACCAGTCCATGACTTGTACTATATACCCCTCACTAAAACTTGGGGACAAGAAGGGCGGCTTGGAGGGGCAGCCCTGGGGGTGCTGGGGGAGGAGGGGCTCCGCAGTCCGGTGGGTGCAGGGGTGCTCGGGTGGGGGGTGGCGGGGCTGGGGTGAGTTCCCTGCCCGGTTCCTGGGAAGCGGCGACCTCTAGCTCCTTGCTCCACGTGCTGCCTCCGTTCCACTCTTCTCCAAGCCCTGGTTCTGCTGCTCCCATTGGCTGGGAACTGTGACCAATAGGAACTGTGGGGGCGGTGCCTGCTGGTGGAGGCAGCATGTGGAGCTTGAAGTGGAGGGAGGGGAATTCCTGTAGCCCTTCTGGAGAGCCTCCTGCAAGTAAGCACCACCCCACAGCCCAATCCCCAGCCCTGAGTGCCCCCCCCCCCACTGCAACTCCTGCTGCTGGTCGAGCTCCCAGGCCAGCTGCACAGGCCTCTGTAGAAGTCACTGAGGTCACGGAAAGTCATGGAATCTGTGACCTCTGTGACAAACACGGAGCCTTATTCATGGTGTCTCTCTCCCCAGTGCTACTGAGAGGCGGACAGGCGTGGCCAGTTGATCAATACTACACAGATCCACTAGCCAAGCATATCCTTCCCATAGATAGGGGAAGCCCAAGGGTATAAACTATCATAGTCCAGCCACTGCAGAACAAGTGTGTGAGTATCCTCCATTTTGCTGCTGGATACATACACTGGGGTACGCCTTCCTCTAAAACCTGTGCTAGTCTCCTTGACTAAGTCCATTTTCCTGAGCCATTCATAGGGGGATCCAAATCTGGCCCTATCAGAGTTACTATTGGAGCAGCAAGGAGAAGTTTACAATGGTCGAGAAATATTGCTGACTGACTCTTTGCAACTGAATCTACAGAACTCAAGATGTAAGCAGCTGACATTTTTGGAAAGCAGCCTTTATCTAGCCAGTTCTTTTCAATAGGAACTTAATATATATTTAATAATGTCCTTTAGCTTTCTCATCCAGCATCTCTCTGAATTATGTACCTAGATTTGGTGAAAGTCTGTTAGTCTATAAGGTGCCACAGGACTCTTTGCTGCTTTTACAGATCCAGACTAACACGGCTACCCCTCTGATACTAGATTTGGTAGTGATTGACCCATTGCAAATGCCTTCCAGAGGCAGTGCTTTTCATGCATCTCGGAAACCAAAAGACAATAGTCTCAATAGCAAAGACCAGCCATCCTATGTCTCTAGACTAAACTAAAGAGCTGCAGGAAACCCTTTTGAATTTAATTTGTTTTCTTGAGAGTTTAAAATAATGTAACTTCAATAACAATGAAAGATCAGAACAGCTTGTGTCAAATCATGGCAACAGCAGCAGTTCCCTCCCTGTTTTGGCAAGAATACACATTATTTTAAATGATTGACAATGATGATAGTGACTAAAAACAGTCTGCAGACTAGTTTCTAAGACACAAAAGAGTGACTGCAAGGCATGCTTTTAATACAAATCTTTCCCAGCTTCAAAGAATCACTGATTTAGACATTAAAGGGAAGCCAATAGCTAGGCAATGCCAATTGCTTTCTTTTTGGAAATCATGTTTCCAGTGACTCTCTATTTCATTAATCAGGCTTATGCAGACCAGCTTTTGATGGTACGTCTGTGAACTACTATTGCCACTCTATCTTGTATTAAAGCTTGTTTGTTTTATCTGCTTGTAAAAATGCTTGGTTTCTCTTACATCTCACCACAGCAGGATCACGACATATTTACAAAATATGGGCTTTTGGAGCCCAGAATCGACCACGTGGAAATTCGAATCCATCTTTTTATCTTTAGAACAAAGAACCCCAAATCTCCTTAGAATGGAGTTATCAGATAGCATTTTGCTCACATAGCATGGAGCATTTAGTCCTAAAACTATCCAGGTACATTGGGAACAGTGTACTTTGTAGCTGGATTTCAGCCTGAACCAAGCTCAGATTCACTGTATGCCCTACTTTATTTACCTTCAGAGGCTGAGAAAAAGTCCTTTTGTGCCACCTCCCTATAGTGGAATTCTTTAGGGTGAATGGAAAATAATAACCTAGACAGCACGGTGTTACTTTGGTGCTGGGCAGCAGTGCATGCCACACACTCCATCTTACAGCTCTGGCTCTTTGAAATGTTCCCGTCCTGCGGATGATTTCCATGCATTCTTGTAAGAAGCAGCTCTCCTTTTCTGCAGACCAAGCAGAATTTTAAAGGGCCAGGGCTGGAGTTGCTCTTTCTTTGGAAGAAGTAAAGAGTAGTATTCATGAGCTGTTGCTTGCAGAAATGACAAGTATTTGGACTGGCACTTTTTATCTATGACCATGGATTTTGGAACAGATGCAAAGGGAAGTCTAAGAGATGGAACAAAGCAGAACAATTCATAGCGGACAAATAAAAAACAAGTGTAGCTTGTCTTGTCTTGTTTTGTTTCTTTGTTTTTTTTGAACGAAGTATTTATTCCGCTATCACTTAATACTGACTTGAAATTGATGTAAATCTGTTGGTCCTGATTCTCTTCTCACACTATTGTAATTCAGGAATAAGTCCACTGGAGTCAATCAAGTTACACTGGTGAAACTGAATGAATCAGCACTATTGGCTTATATGAGTCAGAATCAGGCTGAAAACTTTATCAGTTCATATTGTAAGGAAAGTCAGATGTGATCTGTATTTGTTCCTTCTGGATGCAAAATCACTGTCTGTGTTTGTTTGTTTTTTATCTTCAACTTTCCAAGCAAATACTTTTCAAAATAAACTAATTTATCAGTTTTTTTTAAACAAACTGAAAGAAGAAAAAATAGTTTAATGTCACAGTTCTAGTAAACGGGCCTCAAAATTTACCTTATAACTGAAAATTGACCCCCAGGGTAATTGTGAAGACCTGATGTTATTTACTCATTCCATAGGTTGGTGATTTTATCTTGGGAGAACCGGGGAGGCTAGAGGAGTAAAGTTGTATCACCTCTTGCTCTGCAGTTATCTGAACCTTTTCTGAACTGTTTGTGTTAAGTGTTATCGAAAGATAAGAACATTCTCGGTATTGCATTTTTTTTAAATAACAGAAAATTTGTTTTAGTTAAATAGATATTTAAAAAAATTAAAACAACGAGGAGTCAGATGGCACCTTAAAGACTAACAGATTTATTTGGGCATAAGCTTTTGTGTGTAAAGATACAACTTCTTCAGATGCCCAGATAAATCTGTTAGTCTTTAAGGTGCCACCAGACTCCTTGTTTTTGTGGATACAGACTAACACGGCTACCCCTCTGATACTTAAAAAATTAAGTCACTTTCACAGGAGCGTAAATGCAAATGTTACCATGGAAGGCACACTTCTGCATAATTAACATTTAGTGCAATGTATTATTAAAACATGAATGAACCCCTGGAGTGAACATGAGTGACTGACAGCATTTGCTAGAATGCAGAAGAGTGCAGGTTCATACCTTGCTATTGTGCATTAACCTGCCCTCTTGTCTGAGTAGGCCCATCTCAAGCACAGTGTGTTAGTTATCCAGTTCTGTTATGATCCTGCACTTGGAGTATTCCTGATATTCAGTTCCTGAATGGCTACTGAGCAGAGTCTGACAACTGAGACAAACTGTTAAGCGGATAGGTGCCATCTGAAGCAGCATCAAAGTTATGACTGTCAGCTCCTGTAAACATATTATATCTAAAAAACCTATGTTAAAAGCATAGTAGAATTGAAAGTCAAGCCCTCTCTGCTCCTATCCAACCTCCTAAGGCTCTTGCTTCCCTTTCCTTCTGCTACTGTCTAACAGACCCAAGCCCGAGCTCCTGCTCCCTCTTCTGCTCCCATCCAACACCACACCTCCAGTGCCCCACCTCCTGCCCCCTTCACTTCTATGCTTGTTCAGCTCCCATGCACTCTGGCTCTTGTCCCACTCCCTCCACCACATTCCAGCCTCTGCCCCTTCTTCTCCTAGCCCATCCCCACTTAGGTCCTGTCCTTCTCTCCCAAGCCAGTTTCCCTGTGTTCAACACCACAGCATCTCTCAGCAGCTGGGAGGAGCAATTGGGAGGAAATGCTTGCTCAACACTTGAGGCTCCAGGATACTCAGCCAATCTGTGGGGATAGACATGTGCAGTCCAGTTGCTCATAGGAGCTGTGAGGGATTTGAGCATGCTCAATGGAGATGGAGTCTTTGGAGAACGTGCTACCAAATTCTAACAAGTGTCTGCTGAGCATGAGCAAACTGAGATTTTCCAGAGGCTATAACTTGTTCAAATTTAGGTGAATATTCGTGGTGATGGCAAACGGCACAGCGTGGAGGTGCCAGAGCTTGTTGACAGAATGCTTTGGAAGAAAATCTCTTAACATGGACAAAACAGATTTTTCCCTAATCTTAATGATCTGAAATTACTGAACCATTTTTGTTGCAACTTAAAAAAAAATAAATCTTTCTGAGACAGACATCCAACCTGGGAAAGTTTAGCCTGAACTGTTTAAGTAGCCAAAATTATAAGTAACTAAAAACAGGGTCTTATCATGGAAAGTGTTGGGCAACCTTAACTATAAGTGGTACTACGAGCTCTACCTTTAATAACTGAAGCTGTATTTAAAGAGACATTTTCAAATGATAAATCATATATAATTTTTTTATTCATTTTTTTGCACAACTTAAAATTTGGGTTAAATTTAACCTGCTACGAGATGATCTTATAATTAAGGCAAGTATCTGGGAAACAGGAGAACTGTGTTCTGTTCTTGATTGTGTCACAGTTCCTGCATGGCCCTGGACACCTGAGTGCCCAAGAGATGATGCACAGATAAAGGACATTAACTCCATTATGTATTCTTCAATTCTGTGGTTTAACTTTATGTAGCAGGCAGGCCCATCAGCCCATTTGCTTACCTATGACCCCATCCACTTCAGCATAGCAAAGCTCTCACCTCCCCAAGGTAATAACTGTAGTGTAGATTTATCTGTTTCACTTTTACATACATCTTTGCTCTGCGCTGCCTCTTGGCCTCTGTATAAACCCAAGATATGCCTTCCTCTTATCAGCTGTGATCACTGCACTTACCCTGCTCTGGGAAAACAGGCAATGTATAACAAAAGGCTAGGATGCAGAAAGAACAATATTTTACTTCAGTCCCTTGAGAGTGTTTTTATATGCATGTATTCTGAATCCAGGGAAAACAGACTTTTATTTGGGATGATAAGAGCATCTTCACTGATGCATGTAGATGGAAGCTGGTAAATGCAAACACTGCAATGATTCTGTAAGAGCTCAATCTTGCAAGGTACTGAGCACATCTTGTGAAGTGCCAAGTGTTCTCTGTTGTCACCCAGGCATTCTGGTCCAGATACTCAAAGGTATCTAGGTACCTAACTGCCACTGATTTTAATAGATGTTCGATGCCTATATACCTCAGAGGATCTGGCCCTCACTGACACTTAAACATAGTTTGTTGCTCACTAAGGAGTCAGTTCTGCAGGCTGCATGCCCCTGAATTCCAACGGACTTCAACAGGATTTCAGGGTGATCCTCACCTTGCAGGAGATTCTCATGACCTAAGAAGTATTTATGAAAGAGAGGAAGGATAGGTCTCACATGACACACAAATGCACATTTCTCACTGGTTATTGCCTAGAATATTTTCCAACAAAAGATATTAAATACTGTCCCTTATCAAACTTTTTCAGCCCAAAGTAAGTCTGTGAATCATAATGAAACTCCCCTTAAAGAGAGCCATTGGGTGCATTATATTGTGGTGTCTTCTAGAAACATGGAATTGTAAATGGGCTGATATGCATAAAGGCCGAACTTCACCCCTGTGCAGAGGGGCAGCACAGGCTCTATGCCACAGATAAGGTTTATGTGAGACTTAAGTGGTGCATGCATAGGCCTTGTTCTGTTGCTTTACTGGGAATGGATTTTACGCTAGAGGCCCAATACTGTGAGGTGCTGAGTCCCAGATCCTTAAAGATATTAAATGGCACCTAATTCCCATTGATTTCAAAAAGATTTAGGTGCCTAAATATCTTTGAGGATCTGGGCCTGAGTGCTTTCAAGTCCCATCACCTTCAATGGGAGTAGAAAGCACTCAGCATCTGATAAAATTAGGCTCTGACTTGGAATATATATTAAGTCTTGTGTTTGTAGTGACTGTAGATTTAAGCAAAGGCAGTCTGTTAGATCGTTCTCAGAGATCTGAAATGCTCAATTCTGTTTGTCATGATATCACCACTGAAGTTCAGAGCTGGCCAAACTTACAACAAACATCTGGTATTTTTATTGCCCGTGTTAACTAATAACACGGTAGTTCAATAATCCTTCTCTCTGTAGTTGATGAATGCCTAAAAAGTGAAGAGTTTGTGAGACTCTCTTCCAGTTAAAGATAACAGCTGCACAAGAACATTCACTCTAATTTAATTACACATTTTTTACCCATGAAAGCAGGCAGGATGTTCATCACTACCTACCAAGCATGACATAAAAATGTTTCTTATGTTTATATCATCTTACAGAAGTAGGAAATCAGAGTCCGGTGTCTTTCTGTTTCCTTTGTAGATGAAGACAATTATGATTTTGATTTTTTTTTATCACTCACACAATGGTTTACATTTTCAGAGCATTCCCAGTGGGAAAAGTGGTGTCATTGGCTTCATTACAGCTTGGGGAACATAGAGCTAGTTAATCCTCATAAGTGACCTGCAAGGTAGGGAAGTGCATTAATCATCATTTTATAGGTGCAGAAACTGAAGTATAGAGATGCTAAGTGACTTGCCCAAGAATACACAGCTAACCAGTGGCAAAGCCCGGATTAGAAGACTGGTATTCCTGACCACCTATTCAGTCCTCTGACTAGACTATGGGAAGGATGGCTCACGTTTTCAGGGATCTCAATCATGAGGAAGGAAAGCATGTACATGAAGTTAGTGGAAGAGAATCTTTAAACCCACATAAATTGATGTTAAGGGGCATGAAAGGTCAGCTTTAGGGACAAAATGTTTATGGCAAATTTCTGCAATTGGTGTGAATTTAAGACTTTTTTTTTAAGCTAGCAGTGCTATAAACTAGGGATGGTCCTGAGCTATTGATTTTTAGACCTGGATCCATACTGAGATGTTCAGAGTTTGGAGGTCTCTTTAGTTCACCCATGATATTTGGATCTATAGCTATATATGACTAGATGACCTCCTGAGGTCTCGTCCAACCCTAATCTTCTGTGATTCAATGACGTGGATCAAAACTTTAAAAGTTTCAGAGATGATTGAGATCTGAGGCGCTGTACAAGAGCTTACAGCACTAGTGTGTACGTATTTACAGTTTGCTCTAGGATAGGAATTTGGTATATTTCTTCCATTTTTTGTCTTTGCCATGACTTTCTTTACTTAGTGATTGCATCCATATTTCCTGAATGTGAGCACAGCAGCTCTGTGAAGTATGAATTACAAATAGAATTTGTCCAGAGCCAAAAATGCTTTTCTTTCTCTTTCTAGGGACAAGATACTGTTACACTCAACACACATTGGAAGCCAGTGGAGAAAGTATATCTGTCACTAAGCGTTGTGTGCCACTGGAGGACTGTTTGTCTACTGGATGCATAGATTCAAAACATGAAGGCCACAAGGTTAGGAGCAAAAACTATTTGCTTTGGTACAAACTGCAGAAATCTTTTGCTCTTAGCCAGAAGTCTGACACATATAACAGGTGGAATAATATTACCAAAATTGTGATGTCTCTATTTTTGGTCAGTCCTTTGCTACATTCATGTTGCTTTGTTTCATAGAAAAAAGGGAAGCGATCCTTTTAAGCATGAGGTAAAGAGGATTATGGGCTAACTCCTTCTCCCACTGATAGTGATTTAAGTGAATTTGGTCCATGTTAAATAATGGGAGCATATAATTTGCATGAACTCTGCAGATCTAGGTAAAATCTGTAAAAATTGCCCTTACAAATACAGGAGCAAATCCTGAAGTCCTTACTCAAGTTTTTCCCAGTCGCAAAACTCTCTTTTCTCAGGCAAAGGAAACTTTGCCTGAATAAAAATTGGTAATAACTGAGAATGGATTTGGGCCAGTATGTATGTACACAGATTGAAAGGTGCAAAACATAAACACAGGAAAGAGTAACATCATCCCACCCTCTTTGAGGAATTAAAATAATGGGTCTAAAAGACGAAAGACAGGGACATGACTAGACATTTTTGATGGTATATTAAAAATCCACTGGTACTGCAGGAAAGAGAACCATTCTAATGAATTTGAAAACAATTTTGCTTGTACTATTATACTTCCTGCTTTTCTCAGCCCGGTTCTTTTTAATGAGTGGGGACATTGTCCTGTGAAGTGTTTTTGTAGCCCCACCAATGTAGGGCATAGTAAGTAAGGGCACCCGCCAGTCAATAGACATGAGGTGACTTATTTATCCTATGCTGGATAAAATACTCAGAGTAGACATTCCATACCTGCGCCAGATCTTCTAATTTTATCAGGAATGGGTTATTTTAAAAAACTGTTTTATTGAAAAATAAGTCAAGATTTCAAGCTCCAGACATATTTCAAAAGTAGGTTTCAGTAAGATAATCCTATGAGTAACCAACCAGGCTCTGTTCCCTGTGGTATTCTAGCAATTTAGGGCCATAGCATTCCCTCCTTCCTGGGCACATGAAGCTCTGTGAAGTTCTTCTACACATTATCACTTGATGGTGAGGGACAAAAGAAGCAGGGGCAAAACAGTGGCTCCCCCACTATTCACAGGGGCCTGTGTCATCTGTGTGGAGGCCATGTTCCTCTCGACCTGTTCCTGGCCTCCCACCTCTCTTTTGCCCCATGTCACTACAGTTTCTGCAGGAACCATGCTGAGATGGGCTGGTGACCAAGAAACCACCCCTCCAGCCCCCAAAGAGGGGGGAAAATGAGAATGTTAGTGTTGACTGGATAAGTTTTCCCAAATGACATTAAATATTGATACATCAAGCAGTAGCCCCAGGAAGGAATTCTCTGCTTCCTCTGCGAGAAGTAACTTACTGTAGCCTTGAAAAGAGTGCAACTTACTTTTACGTGGTGCCTGGCCAGCTCAGTGGTTGATGCCTGAAAGTGAGGTGAAGCCACTCCGTCTGCCTCCCCCAAACCCAAATCACTTGCTCTTGGTGGCATGCAACTCCTCTGTCACCTGAGCCAAGACCCAAGTTCCTGACTAGTCCTACATGTCCCTGCATAGTCATATGAGGCCACAGCACAATCTTGCCTGAAATGTTCATTTGCAGTGATGTCTGCTATATGTGGCTATGTGTCAGTCACTGGCACCAACTTTATGCTCCATTTTTTTAACAAGGGATACTGGACAGGAATCAACACCCCCTGAAATGTTGTGGTGTTTCCACTAGGACACACTCGTCATGCGGGTCTTGCAGATAGAAATGAATATATGGTATTTTTAACTATCTATTATCCTATGCTAGCATTCAGTAATTCTAGGACATGAGTGAGTGATATACCTTAAAATGTATCCTTTCCCATCTACACTTCCAGCATTCAGGCCAGTTCAGATGCGTGGTGTCCAACATGCTTCGTAAATCTTTCTGAATGTTGTTCTCAAATGTGACCGGTTGGTAACATTTAAAATCTTCCATCACTAACTGTTGTGGTACTGAACTTAATTCTCTTGGCCATTGAACTCTTAATAACTGAAGTGAATTGCCTGGGTAATTAAACTCCAAGACAGACTATGGCTCTGATCCTCCAAGACAAAACCACAAGATAAACTTTATAAATGGGATTGGGTGCAGTCCCATTGAAGCTGAATTTACTTTACACACCTTATACTACGTCCTTCTTTACACTGCCAGAATGATGTAAAGGAGTCTTAATGTAACTGAGAATTCAGGCCTTTGAACAGTATTTATTCACAATAGACTGTATCCATAGAACATGTATCTTGGTGTATTTAATTAGCCTAGATATCAGGTGATGGGCACCTAGAAAGGCCTAGATAAATATATGCATAATTTCTGAAAGTTATGCTACATATCGCATGGACTCTGCTGTAAGCATACAGCCAAAATGGGTATTAGTTTTTAAATGACTTGCTCTGAAAAAAAGTATATTTATTTTAAACTGAATGCTACAGCCCTCCGTATGGCAGACATCACTTGTCCAGGCCATGCATCTGTCCTAGACAATTCTCCTGACCACCTGACCCAGTGCCCGACCCCCAAATTACTATTCTGAACACCGTAATACTATCCCAGACAAATTCAGTGTCTCCAGGCCTCTCTGCAATAAGGAGGGTGACTGTAACCTTCCTCTTGTTATTTGTATTGCAGGGGTCCCTAGGAAGCCCCACAGAGATTAGGACACCGTTGTGCCAGGCAATTATAGAATAAGAGACAGTCCCCACAGCTAAGAGCTTACCATGGAAATAGACAGACAGACAAAGAGTTGGGGCAGGGATATAACATTTAAGCAGAATGACCAATGTGATAGTTAGCAAACATCATGATAAATCCACTCATTAGTCTGAGGTACTGAAGTATCTTCCAAAGTGGAATAACTCTGGTTACTGAACAGTTTTATTTCTTTCAGATCTGCACTTCCTGCTGTGAAGGAAATATCTGCAACTTGCCATTACCCAGAAATGCAACTGATGCAATATTTGCAACGACATCCCCTATAAATCAGACAAAAAGACTTTCCCAACATATATCAATAATAACATCATGTCTCCTGTTGGTATTTACTTCATAGCGATGTTATAAGGTGCCATTTGTCTAGTTGGAAAAGCTTAACTGGATGAAAACTTTAGTATCAATATATGACCTTACCTTAATATATGTTCACAATCTTAGTATTTCAAAAACATTCCCAAAATTTTAATTTCTTCTTCTTTTTTTTTTGGTTAATTTTGGTTAGTATTGCACCTAAATGTTCCTGAAGTGTATTCTCCTGAAGGGGAGAATAATCCAATTGTTTTCACTTAATATTTTAAGTAGAAACACATTTGAAATATTTTCAAAGCTAGTGGGTCACCCATATACATGGGTACATAGAATATTCTTGAAATTTATCTTCTCTCTGTGAAGTGGTAATATTTGTTAAAAATATATTATGCAGCTATAGAATCATATAATTTGATTATATGCAGCTCTCTCATGAAGGAGTATTTATTTACTGATTCCAACAATAATTTGATTATCATATCAGTCTTTGGCACCTTCCTCATTGTTTGAAAACCTCATAGTAGCTAACCTCAGCTCTATAAGCCTGCCCTGTCTTTTTTTTTTTTTTTTTGTACACTACAAACTTCCATGGATCTGCTGCTTCTCTCTCAGTGATGTAAATCAGGGGTAACTCCATTGAGCTCAATGGAGTTACACCAGTATAAAAGTAACATTAGAGGAGAACTGGGTCCAATGGGAGACTGGGAACAAGCTTCAGCTGTTCACAGATGCCTTCTCTAAAGTAATCCATCAACAGTGAAAATGTTTTTTTTTCTTCACATCTGACTGTTAAAATGTTTGGGTGTGGTGCTGAGCCTGGTGGTGTTACCTGTTGTAAATACTCACTCATTCTGTAAAGAATGACATCACACCTCCATTCTGTAAGTCAAGCCTGAGATATTTTAAAGACCTTAGTTTTTTAAGCTTTATTGATCGAAGCATGGGCTAAAATACAAGCAGCCAGTTTTAGTCTAAGAGAGGAAAATGTATATTAAACGCTATTTGAAGGCCTCCTGTGGAATATGATGGTACATGACAAGGCAGCACAGCAAATAGTGCTTCAGAATTTTATTTCTTTTTACAGCTAGGTGCCCAGTCCTTCAAGGTGCTTAACATTGGCTCTAATTTAACAAAGCACTTAAGCACATGCTTACCTTTAACCACATAAAAAGTCCCCTTGAACTCACTGTGTTTTGGAACAACCACGTAGACATATTCTGGCTTGAGTCCATGCATGCAAATCCCCTGGGGTATGGCCATTAAGAGTGAGAATAAGATATAGCTTACCTAAAATCAACTTTGATGACAATATTTTTAACTACCATTGTAGACCGTTTTTTCTTTTATAACTTGGAACTAAATTACTACTAAATTAAGGACTGATGCAGCAATGTTCCCACTCTCCAAATTCTGTTGACTTCAATGAGAATTATACATACCAAACAACCGCAGGACTATGCCTGAGGTTTTACATTTAAAAGTATATATCAAAATGTGTAGAACTGCTATTTGAATAGCCACATGGCAAGAAACACATTGTAGTGCATGATTATACTCTGACAAAGAAAGATTAAGAAAACGTTATTTATTTCTGATGTTCACTCCCGGCATATAGGGTGAAACTTTGACTAGTCTTGGCTATATATTTGGCACCAGCTGTTGTGTATGTCACTTGTAAATCATTTTATACAATATTTATTTTTGTATGGTATGATTAGAATTTAATGTATTGTTTTTAAAAAAAAAAATCTTAAGAACAATTTACCCTAACAGGACAGTTGTTTTAAGGCTGGATAAAACTGTAATATGTACTATGATAATTTATAATATTTTGCACCAGTGTTGAAAAAAGATTAACTTGCTTTACAAGGTTGGTAGTAAATTAAAGTTTCCCTCACTGGATTAACTTAAAACTAAACGAAAAAGTAGGTGGAACTTAGAAAGATTGTACAACGTGTAACTATACGTGTAAGTGTTTTTGAGCTATTTTTGGTTAGCAAGAATCAACTGATAACTTGCACTTTATCAAATTACAATACAGGTTTATTCTCTGAGGCTTATGTGGTGAAATGTATTATAAAGAGGGAGGAAATATTGCTGGAATCCAAGTGCTCTGTAAAAAATCTTTGATAAGAAAGTGCCTCCTGAAGGGCATAAAAATTGTCCACAAACACTAATCCGGTAGTGTTTCTTCAAAATATCAATAATCTCTAGACACTGTTGATGCCAGTAAGCAATGCTCTTGTCTTAGTTGTAATGGCTAATGGCTTCTTTTGAGCTACATGTCTGTACTATTTAGGATTGTGTGAAAGATTTTGTTATGGGAAAATTGCAAAACCTCACAATTCATCTGAACCCTCCCACCCCATTCTCCACACATTTTTGAGGGGTTGGAGAACTTTCACTTGTGTGAAAATTCAGATATTTTTACACATTTCAGTGTGAAAATTGAGCTTTACCCCCCCCTTTTTAAAAAAGTTGAATTTTACTTACAAGTAAAACTGAGTGAAAGTTGGCCTATTTTCATTCACAAATGGTCATGTTCTTGGTCAAAAGCCATTGAATGTTGGTGTTTTCATCCAGTTGCGTCATTTTTATGGCATTGCAGTAAAATATGTGGATCCCTAATTTGAATGACTAGCTCAAACATCCCTGTTATTAATTACAAGGGTGGTTGCAATCTGCTAGTTTTATCCAAGGGGGAGGCCTGCCCTTTGGGCTCCTGGCGAGTTAATGCCGTGGCTCTCAGTTTCACATAGTTTGGCCCCATCTTGAGTAGACTTTCTTAGGTTATTAAAGCCCAATCTTGTGAGCTGCTCTGCACCCTCAGCTCCCATTGGCATTAGGGCTGCATAGGTCAGCCACTGAGATTGCAAGAGTAGTCTCTCTATATGTAAGCTGTATCTCTATATTTAATACTTTTCCTGTAGAATTTACATTTTCAATTCTTGGTTAACTGGGTGATATTTTTAGGTTACTGCTGAAGCCTCACCAAACATTACCAATATTTTGATGAGCTAGATGAGTAGAACCATCTTGACTATGCTGCAGTAGTGGCTATCCTTTTTACTAGAGAGGGATTATATTTTATTAATAGTAGTAGCATTGAAGAAAAGGTTTTGCACCTACCATTTGTGTAGTTAAATGACATATGGCTAAATTCTGTGTGTGTCTGTGCAGATGCGCTCACAGGCAAGAAAGCCCTGGGAGCCACTATGCAGACCTCATATCAAGGGAGTGCTAGACTGAGACATGGCTTGTGAACCCAGTAATGCTCTCCAGCCATAGCAGGTACAAAGCTGTGTCAGGGCACATACTCACCTTTCCAAAGCAACAGGTACAGCCACTGCTAATCATGTTCTCCAGCACCAACCCAAGCTATTCTGATGGTTTCATCGTTGCATTGATGGAATGATTCAGGCTACTTCTGCTTTGCAGCTCCATCTCCTCTAACCTCATCCCCATCAGTGCATTGCAAGTGTGCAAGGACTCAGTCTTGTCCGTAAAAGGAGATGTTGGAACTGTCAAATGAAGTTGCTACCAGTTCTGTTATATACAGATACATGGGGTTTGGTCAACAAATAAGTCAGAGTTACTGAGAATGTACAGTGTGGGAGATAGCTGTATTTATAATAGTTTTAAAAAAATACATTTTCTGAAAATGTTTACAGAGAATCTGTGCATAAGTCTCCTTTTTGCCTCAAACTCTTAGCCAGTCTGTGGATGTAGTATAATATTTTAATAGCATATAAATGTTGAGATGCTACATATTTATTTGTAGGCTCTGAACAACATATCTTCTTTTTAAATATCTGATTTTTTAAATGTTGTAAATATTGTACATTGTGTAAATAAATGAGGTTTTAAATATAAAAGTTGATTTGTCTGATAATCTCTATGTATTTTAAATTGTTTTGATAATTCCAGCTCTTCCACTAGGTTTTCTAGCCATCCTCCTCTTCTTAGAAAATAATTGCATACTTTCTTTTGTCCTTCATTAGCTTCTTTTAGGTCCCATTAGCAAAGGAAGAACCTTTGAAGACAAGAAGTACATTCATTGCTCCCACAGAAAGAAGTGCCCATGGGTCTGATCCATTTCCCACTAAACCTAATGTGAATCTTTTCATTGATTTCAGTGGGAGCTGGGTTGGATCCTATATATTTATCCTCTGGCACTCACTAAGAGAAGTCCATGGTAGTTCCATGCACAGAGTACCAGCAGGATTGGGATGTAAATGTTCCAGTATATGCTTATATTCTGTTAAGTTCAGTAATCTTCTTTCTCATGAAAATAGTAGAAGGATGTAGACTGTCAATTATTCCTCCCAGGTGATTTTGTTACTTCTAGGTTTAGGAGGAACTGCAATCATGCCAGGTTTCCAACAATCCCATATTAAGCAGTGAGTAGCTTGTGTTCTTACTGCTGTTGACATTAATTAAAATTCAGCATATAATAAAAAGTGAATATAAGGTGGTTTAAAATAGGCTTGGAAGGATTCGATTTTTAACAGTAAATGTCAACACACATAAACCAATGAAAAAAAATATTTCCATCGATAACAGAAATTTGCAGATACCACAGTAAGAAAAATGCTGCTTGAGAACTTATTAGAGTTTTTTTTAAGGATATTTACTTGGTATATTTTGACATGCAATGGTGACAAGTTATATTTTAGTGTTTATAAAGTTTTAACTTTTTGAATCTCAGCATCTCCTGTCAGCAAATAATTGTTGTCAGATCCTTCAATACCTGAACCCCCATCAATTTCCCACAACTGTGAAAATTTAAATTGGTAAAAATGGGGGGAAATGCTTAAAAATAAACATTGATCTTATCCATTGAAATTATAAAGAAAATTGAATTCTGCCAAGCCTAAAATTAGTCTAATTTGTAATTGTGTAGCTATTTCCTGCTTTCTTGATAAATTGTAATTTTCTAAACAAAGGGTCTAATTCTTCTCTCTCCCCAGTTTAACACCAGTATACCTTTCTGTTGCTTTCATGTAGTTACTCCCCATTTATATCATTATGAGCTCTGATTCAATTGCAAAAACTTCAGACAACTAAAGAACTAATTCAGACTTAAACTTCATGTGAAGCTCATAGACACAGTTTACATCTCTTTGCTCAGAAGATATTGTACTGTGCTTTCTCGTAAAGGTTTCAATTTACAGAAGTAATTTTAGCTGGTTTTCCTAGATTCATTTTTGTACCATAAAAGAAACATTTTGTTGTTAACTAGAAATACAAGATTTTCCAATGGACTTTTGTTAAGGCTGTGCTGGGATCAGCCAGCTGGTAACTCTGTATACTATCTTGATAGCATCCTGAAATTGCTTTCAGAAAGGACGACTCTCATATGGACATGAAATATAAACAAAATCCCCCAGACACTTATGAGGGTTCTTATCAGCAGCGGTATTCCTCAGATGTCCCATGGAGATCTATAGGCTTCTTAAAAAAATAAACTACCTAGTCTATGTAGCTGAAAGCAATCCAAGACAGAAAAAAAAAATAAAAGTTGTTAACGAAACAGTTTTTTATAGGTCTCTTTTACCCATTAAAGATGTTGTCTCCAGTCTGTACTAACTATTTAGTGCCTGGAGAGAGAAATGCTAAGACTACCCAAAGCTCACTATCAACCCCAAACAAATAAATGTCCTGTTTGCAATACAGTGAGTCTGCTTAAACGTCTGAAGAAAGAGGGTGGTGAGAGTCAACAGGGAATCACTGTTATATAATGGAGAGTTTCCAGAAATCGCCTCCAGAGAGTGGTCTTATGAAAAATACCAAGCTTTTTATATATGTTTCCTATAAATGGGTTTTAATGAGGGGCAGGGGGAGGTTCCCCTTCTTTTCTAGTATAGTTTACAGCAATAATAGGACTCTAGCAGTTCAAGGTTGCTGTTGGCATGGTTTCCAAATGCTATGTGTGTCTCCGTGCTTCTCCGTGCATTCATTATCCCTACTGGACTGAAGGGCAGTCAGTGAACTTGTCAGAAATGGGAAAGAAGCTTGCATAAGTCTGTTGTAGAAAGTTATAATAAAGGTCATTACAGATCACTGATCACTTTCGTGGTGGGAAAGGCTGATCTGAGGGTCTTCTGGCAGCAGAAGGTGATGCCGGGGCAAAAGAAAAAAAGACTAAACAAACTTTACAGAGGAAGGATATTACAAATGCTCGGAGAGCAAAAATGAAAATAGATCCCATTGTAAAGTGTAATTAATGCTAAATGCTTAAAGCATCAGGAAGAGTGTTTGCATTGATAGTATTCTCTCTGTGGAGTAGACGTGGGAGTTCATTAACAATTTATAAAGCAATTTTACAGGACTATTCATTAGGTCGCTGTTTGCTTGGGAGAAAGAATAATTGCATTGGTCAAGGATTTAGCAGCAATTTACAATGAAGACACAAAACAGGCCTTTGGATGTTTGCAATGTCATGGGGCATATCAAGAAAGAATAAGATTCACTATCAACAGTGAAATATTTACCTACAAGGAATAATGTGCTCAGCAGTCACATACGGGCTTTTCCCCTGCAGAGTTTCAAAATGTACCAGTTAGAAGAACAGCAGAGATGATGCAATTTATACCAATGCTCAGCTCTTTAATTATTATGTACTTGTATGCTAGTAGTGTCTACAATGTGCTAGGCATTGTCCCAACACAAGGGAAAACGCATTCCAACCCCTGAAGTAACCCACCCTCTCTCCAATTATTGCCCCGAGCATCCCACACGTTCCTACTCTGTATATCAGTCCCTGCCTTCTGCATTTCCTCACTCCCACCTTAATCATAAAATATGTACTGCTCCGAGCCCTCAGAGCTTCTGTACGCATTCCTGTTTATAATCATGCCTCATGGTCAAAGGCTCATTCATATTTCAACAGGTGCATCCAGCAACACTCAAGCACAGATTAATTACACTAAACTACAGCCCATCCCAGGCTTACAGAATGTATTTTAGCCCACCTCCTAAAGCAGCGATACTCTACTACAGGAGAGTGTCTCTGAGCAGATGTTAACATTCACAAATGTTTGTTTTACTTCTGGATCTGCACGATGTTTAAATTCACTGACAGCCAGACCAGTCAAGCTATATCAGTTATGATCTAGCTCATGTTGTTTGTCTTTAAAATCGCCACCACCACCTTTGACCTCAATCTAAAGGCCATAGGTTTCTTTCTTAAGGATAGCAAGTGGCCCATGAGGGCTCGCCTAACACCATGCACCCTATTAACTACAGTACCAGGACTACCAAATCCACAATGGATTGTCTCAGGAGCGTCCCACCTCGCATAGTAGGCTGTGGATCACATGCTTAGGCACCTGTGTCTCCCCATTCATCGTTCAGGAAGCCTAACTCAGGTTTTATAGATTGCAATGCTGTTCCTATGATTTTCAAAGTGCCTAAGTCCCTTGGTGGCTCTGGGTCTGAGTCCTTTTGTAACCTTTTTGATTTTTCTGGGCCTTGGTTTTATCTTCTCACCTTAGGAAATCCTTGTCCCAAATAAGAAAATTCACTGAATTCTAATCAGCCAGCTGCACAGTTTCTGATCCAGGGGGAGAGAGAGAGAGGGGAAAATAGTGAAAGCTCCTAGCAGTGTTGTGAATCCCACCTACCAGACAACAATATGTTGCCTACAAACCTCTCACGTGGATGTAGACCTGGGAATCATGTTATACACATTGGTGGGGGCATAGCCTGCGGGTGCCAGACATTCAGGTGCAGCGATAGAAGAGACCAAGCAGCTTGCAAACTTTTGCCTCAACATGTTTTTGTTATTGCCCTACATACTTGCTGTTGGACGGCTGCAGGGAGAGGACTCTGATGAGTAAATGGAGTCAATGGTAATTTTCATTGGCAATTTTTTGGGATGAGGAGGGCTTGGTTTGATTCAGGCTATTTTGGCCTTGACATGTGAGATCACCAGCAGAGCAAGTTGAAGAACTATTTTGTACAAGCTGACTACATGATCTATTGCATTTAAACATGTGACACAGTGGATTGCTTTCCTGTCAGAGGGTGTAATGCTGGGCAAAGACTTCATAAGCTACAGCTAACTTTGGGGCCAGATGCTCCATTGATCCCTGCCTGTGTAAAGGCTCACTAGAGATATGTCTGTGCAGCTGCAAGGTAAGAGTCCCATGGTGTGTACACAGACTCGTGCTAGCTCTGCTCAAGGTAGTGCGCTAAAAGTAGCAGTGTAGATGGGGTGGCTCGGGCTAGCTGCCTGAGCTTGCATCCTAAAAGGCGAGCTGGGGGAGGGGGTTGCGCAGGCTTGGACTTAGGGAGTCCCAGCTGCTGCCCATTTTAGGGTTTCTCCCCTGTCTCGTACTCAGTGCTCGGTACTGGATGGGACAGCCTTTTGAAGAGTGCACCATGCAGCCCACCCATCTGCCACCAGTGTGACTGCACACACAAAAATCATGCTGGGGGGGGTGGAGTGAGGGAGAGGCTCATTGCTGTCTTAAAGATGGTGCCCACTGGCACAGGTGCTGGAACTAGGGGTGCTGGAGGTGCTGCTGCCACACCCCCTGGCTTGAAGTGGTTTCCATTATATACAGGGTTTACAGTTTGGTTCAATGACCCTCAGCACGCCCACTATACAAATTGTTCCAGCACTCCTATCCATTGCATGCATCTGCGGTCATACCAGCAGGGGTGGGGAGCACACTAGCAGGGGCAGGCCCCCGCCAGTCCTGGATATGCTAGAATGTCTGGTATTCCAGGAAGGCATGAATGGCCACCCTATGTTATGTCCACACTGCTATTTTTAGTGCGCCAGCTCTTTAAACCACGTTTACCCCTCCCCACACTCAGGCTTTGTGCCTAGCCCCAGTCGTCTGGCAATGAGGCTGTAGGGTAATATGAGCTCGGTTAGCAACTACAGGAAGAAACAAACCAACCTTAAATTAAAGCTCAGAATCACTGAACTTAAATACATAAGGCCTGCTTTTGATCTTACTCCGTAGTGTGATGGATCTGTGAAACAGGGACTGTAATGCCCGTCAGCCCCCTCCTGACTCTGCCTTCCCTTCCTGCTGGCCAAGCAGTGACTGTGTTTTCTGTCAGTCCCAACCCCACTGCACTCCCCTTCCTCTGGCCAGATAAGAGATGAGACTAATGAGCGGGCCTGAACCAGGAAGTGGCTGGCTCTGTTTGGGAGGGAATGAGAGTCTCATGGCAGCAGGGAGCTGGGGAGAAGCGGCCCCAGAAACTGAGGGTGTAGCTACACTTAAAAATGCTACAGTTGTAGCACTCTGTGTGTGTTAGACACTTACTACAGCAATGGGGTGTGTGTGAGGGGGGTGTCTTGTTGCTGTAGTTAATTGCTACGCGGTAGCTAGGTGGATGGAAAAATTTGCCCATCGCACTAGCTATACCAGGCGGTAAATTGGCATAGCCACATAACTTTACACACTGCTGAGAAACGTAGCTATGTTGAGGTAAAATTTCAGCGTAGTCCAGCTCTTAGTCTGTGGACAGAGCTGCAGGTGGAACAGGCTCTGACTGACAGATATCACAGATGGGTGCAATTCTGTGTGGGACTTATGGGAGCAGCAGCGCCTGGGCAGGAAACTAGTACAAAGGGACCTCAATAAATGACACTAACTGAGCCTGACATGGAAACTCATAAATACTTATTTCCTTGAATAGAGACTAGACTGTAGAGGGCACCCAAGGCACTAGGCTGACGAGCCCTGACTCGTGATTGTGCTGCACCAGGGCCCCACAACAAGAACTGCTATTGCGCTCTTTGAACTGTAACTGTTTGGGTATTTGCAACCTTTCCCCTTTCCTGCCAGCTCTAGCAAAATCCTTTCCCTTAGCCATGTGTCTCAGTAGTTATTGGACCCCACAAGGGCTAGCATCTACAAGGCCTTGCTGCTGGAGCAGCTACAATGTTTTCCTCCAAGACACGTGACACTGAAGCTACATTTAGACTACCCTCCGTATCGGCGGGCTAAAATCGATTGCTCGGGGATCGATATATCGCGTATCATCTAGACGCGATATATCAATCCCCGAGCGCGCTTATATCGATTCCGGAACTCCACCAACCCCAACGGAGTTCTGGACTAGACAGGGGAAGCCGCGGACATCGATCCAGCGCGGTGAGGACGGGTGAGTAATCCGATCTTAGATATTTGACTTTAGCTATGTTATTCATGTAGCTGAAGTTGCGTATTTAAGATCGATTTCCCCCCGTAGTGTAGACCAGCCCTGAGCATGCTATTGGCATCCTAGAGGCTTGGGGTAGAGTGTAATCCCAATAATTACAGTATTTACACTGACGCAAGGAACACTATTTCTCAGCAAGTCAGTTGGGTTTCATAAGTGTAATCAGAAGCGGACTTCTAAGTGTGAGGCAGGACAGCGTGTTACAGAACTTCTTGAGAAATGTATTTGATTATGGTTTTTAATGCAAGCTCAAGAACAACTGCTATGGGAAACCCTGAAAAGGTGGTAGCAGCGGGAGGGGGTAGAAAAGAAGCATTTCATGTCCCAAAGAGCAACATCCTTGATTTCCTCATTTCAGAGGGGTTGTGCCAGGAACGCTTGCTCATGAGGGTAGTTTTTACTAGTGGTGGTTGAAAAAATAATAGAAAATACTTTTTATGAAACATTTGGAAAGAAAATGAACAGGCGTGGCCTAAGTGGTTGGTGTGACGTAAAGGAGCCTGAACAGTCATGGTTCAGACCATGAGTGGATGTATAGGCACTACATAGGGAAGCTGTAAGGCTACCTCCAGAGGCCTCTTTGCAATCCCTGTTTGGGGTGGGTATGGGCTGAAAGTGTGCACTGACAGTAATGCCAAGCTGAGGTGATTCCCATAAGTTTTAGGCTCCAGAGGTGAGCCCACAGAGTCTGCTATAAACTAGACAGGACCCAAGGTCTTCTCCAGCCCCCCAAAATAGCCCAGGATTGGTCAAGTCTAAAGATGGTGGAAAGCCATCATCAATTCCCTCTCCCCTGGACTGTGAGTTCAGTGTTGTACCTCAGAGCCACAGCACAGAAGCTCACCTAGTGTCATGTTATTCTGAGCACATCACTTCTGCCCATGTTGAATACCTCCAGTAGGCTGACTCCCCATCTTTTACTACATGAAATTCGACTTCTTACCCTCACCGCCAGGACTCTTCACCAGTTTGCCCTGCCTCACTGAGCTGCTCTTATCTTTTATGCTATCACCCTGCCTTCTTCACACCAGCAATGATGCCAGCCTTGATGGTCCAGTTGATTTCCCACAAATGGCTCTCTGCTGTCCTCCATACATAGAATATTCTCTTTGAATTAACCTGTAAACTCACTTACTCTTCTCCTTCAGAGCCAAAGTTTAACCTGGTTGATTTTCTTAACAAAAAGTCACAGCATTCACACTAGCAATGCTAATAGGAGTGGTTTTCAAGCTTTTTCATTTATGGACCCCCTAAAAATTTTCCAATGGAGGTGTGTACCCCTTTGGAAATATTAAACATAGTCTGTGAACCCCCAGGGGTCTGCAGATCATAAATTGAAACCCATTATTCTATGGTAATGACAATCTTTCACCGACCCCTTAGACATAGTCTGCAGACCCCTTGGGGTCCACCAACCACATGTTGAAAACCACTGGCTAATAAGATACATTTAATTGTCCATATATCACTAAAATCCCGTCGAGTTTTAAACATGTAGCATTCTATGTTTTTAGATAGAATTTCTAATCTATAAATCTGGGGTTAGACATCGAACAGATGACACTATTGTATACGCCAGCTTTGGCATATACAATATAGTCCTTATAGAGTCATAGAATTTAAGGCCAAAAGGGATCATTAGATCATTTAGTCTGACCTCCTGTATACGACAGACCTTTACATTTCAAAGAGTTATCCTATATTAAGCCAAATAACTTGTGTTTGGTTCAAGCTTATCTTCTATGTAGGCATCCAACTTTGGTTGGAAGACACCACTTCCCTTGTCAGCTTGTTCCAATGGTTAATGAGCCTCTTGGTTAAAAAATGTGCATTTATTTCTAATGTGAATTTGTCTAGATTCAGCTTCCAGCCATTGGTAGTTGTTATGCCTTTTGATGCTAGATTACAGAACCCTGCACTTGTACACTGTAATGAAATCACCACTCAATCTTCCTTTGTACAAGATAAACTTAGAGGTCAATAAATTTCTCACTGTAAATCATTTTCTTCAGCTCTCAAATCATTTTTATGGCTCTTCTCTGGACCCTCTCCAAGTTTTCCACCTCCCTTTAAAAATGTGGCCACCACAATCGTGCGCAGAATTCCAGTATCAGTCTCATTGGTGCAGTAGATAAAGGTAAACTCACCTCTCTTTTACTAGTTTTTACTCCCCTGTTTATACATCCAAGGAGAATATTAGCACTTTTTTATGACTCACTAAATCCTTTTCAGTCATTGCTTTCCAGGATACAAGCCCCCATTCTGTGGGTATGGCCTGCATTTCTTTTTCCCTGGACGCACATATATGTATGCGTCTGTCTGTATTAAAACAAACTTTGTTTGACTGGGCCCAATATACCAAGCAATTCACATTGTTTTGTATGCCTTTCCTGTCATCATCATTTACCACTCTACCTGCCATCTTTGTATCAGCCACAAAGTATATCAGCAGTGATTTTACATTTACTTCCAGATTCCTGATGAAAATGTTAAATAGCATCTGGCCTTGTACCAATCGCTGCAGAGCCCCACTAGGAACACACCCATTCAATGACAATTCTCCATTGACAACTACTTTTTTAAATCAGTTCTTAATCCATTTGCGCTCAGGTCTGAATCCATTTAACATGTGCTTTATTGGTATTGTATAGTGCTAATGTTTTAATCAGACCATCTTGGGGTATTAAGTAAAATGCCTTACAGGTTATGTCTACGCTACGAAATTAGGTTGATATTATAGAAATAAATTTTTAGAAATCGATTTTATACAGTCGGCTGAATATGTCCACACTAAGCGCATTAAGTCGGCAGAGTGTGTCCTCACTACTGTGGCTAGCATCTACTCACAGAGTGGTGCACTGTGGGTTACTATCCCACAGTTCCCACAGTCTCCACAGCCCATTGCAATTCTGTGTTAAGCTCCCAATGCCTGATGGGGCAAAAACATTGTTGCGGGTGGTTTTGGGTACATGTCATCAGTCGCCCCTCCCTCTGTGAAAGCAACATCAGACAATGGTTTTGCGCCTTTTCCCCATGCAGACGCCATACCATGGCAAGCATGGAGCCCGCTCAGCTCTGCTTACCATCACCACTGCTGTTGTGTCCTGGGTGCTGCTGTCAGCAGACAGTGCAGTAGAAATGCTAACTGTCATCATCCACTGCTTCTGCTGCAACTCTGCTGTCCCGCAGACACCATGCCACGGCAAGCAGAATCAGGCTAAAAGACATCAGCATGGGGACGATTGTCAGGAGGACATAGCTACAGATGATCCAGACAGTTAGGGCTGTGGCATCATGGCGGCACTGGGGGCTGGTTGATACAGTGGAACGTCGATTCTGGCCCAGGCAAACAAGCACAGACTGGTGGGACTGCATAGTGTTGCAGGTATGGGATGATTGACAGTAGCTGTGAAACTTTTGCATGTGTAAGAACACTTTCCTGGAACTCTGTGAGTTGCTTTCCCTCACCCTGAAGCACAGGAATACCAAGATGAGAGCTGCCTTGACAGTTGATAAGTGAGTGGTGATAGCCCTGTGGAAGCTTGCAATGCTTGACTGCTACTGGTCAGTTGGGAATCTATTTGGAGTGGGCAAGTCTACTGTGGGGGCTGTTGTGATCCAAGTAGCCAATGCAATCACTGACATTCTGTTATCAAGGGTAGTGACTCTGGGAAATATGCAGGTCATAGTGGATGGCTTTGCTGCAATGGGGTTCCCTAAATGTGGTGGGGTGATAGACGGAACGCATATCCCCATCTTGGCACCGGATCACCCTGCCAACCAGTACATAAACCGCAAGGGATACTTCTCACTGGTGCTGCAAGCACTGGTGCATCACAAGGGACATTTCACCAACATCAATGTGGGATGACCAGGAAAGGTGCATGATGCTCGCATTTTTAGGAACTTCGGGCTGTTTGAGCAGCTGCAAGAAGGAACTTACTTCTCAGACCAAAAAATTACCGTTGGGGATGTTGAAAATGCCAATAGTTATCCTTGGGGACCCAGCCTACCCCTCGCTCCCATGGCTCATGAAGCTTTACACAGGCAGCCTGGACAGTAGTAAGGAGTAGTTCAACTATAAGATGAGCAAGTGCAGAATAGTGGTAGAATGCGTCTTAGGATGTTTTAAACCTCGCTGGCACTGTTTGCTGACTAGGTGAGACCTCAGCGCAACCAACATTCCCATTGTTATTGCTGCTTGCTATGTGCTCCATAATATCTGTGAGAGTAAGGGGGAGACATTTATGGTGGGGTGGGAGGTTGAGGCAAATTGCCTGGCATCCGATTATGAGTAGCCAGACACTAGGGCAATTTGAAGAGCACAGCTAGGCGTGCTGCACATCAGAGAGGCTTTGAAAACCAGTTTCATGATTGGCCAGGCTTTGGTGTGACACTTGTGTGTGTTTCTCCTTGATACAAACCCGCCCCCTTGGTTGATTTTAATTCTTTGTAAGCCAACCATCCTCCCTCCTTCGAAATAAAGTAGCTATTGTTTTGAAATCATGCATTCTTTCTTTAATACTTTTTTAAAAATTAGATAATGGACAAGGTAGCTTGAGTGGGGTGGGGGAGGAGGGAAGGACAAGGCCACATAGTTTATTGTAGCCACACTACAAATCAAACTGCTTGAATGACAGTCTTCTGTTGCTTGGGCCATCCTCTGGAGTGAAGTGGCTGGGTGCCCAGGACCTCCCCCTCCCCACTCCCCGAGTTCTTGGGCATCTAGGTGAGGAAGCTATGGAACATGGGGAGGAGGGTTGGTGGTTATACAGTGGATGCATCAAGGGTCTGTACTCATGTTGGCTTTCCTGAAGCTCCAACACACGCTTCATCATGTTTGTTTGCTCTCCCATTAGCCTCAGCATCGTGTACTGCCTCCTCTCTTCATGCTCACTCAATTCTTTCCTGACCTCTGGCACTGAATGCCTCCAGGCATTGAGCTGTACCCTATCAGTGCAGGAGGACTGCATCAGCTCAGAAAACATGTCATCACGAGTGCATTTTTTTCACCTTCTAATCTGCACTAACCGTAGAGATGGAGCTGATTGGGGAAGCATAGAAACATTTGCACCTGGGGGGAGATTAAAAAGGGAGAATAAAATTGGGTTGACTCCTTATGCCTTCTTAATATGTGGGAATGTTTTCAAACTGCAGCGCCTCCCTTTCCCACAGCAAGCAATGGGTTGGGTTTCACATTTAAAAGGCAGGGTTGCAGTATTCAGGTAGATGTGCAGCACACACCTACCCCCCACCCCACTGTGTGGCTATTCTCTGGGATGATCTCTTCCCCACTCCCATCACCGCATGGCTATTCTCTGGGATGAGCCCTTTTAGCCAAGCGCAAACAGCCCAGCATGAACAGGGTCCTTTCAGTTCCCTTACAAAAATTCCCCTATTTCAACCAGGTGACCATGAACACTATTGCTTTTAAACCCTGTACTGTGGTTACAAATGTGCACTCATCAAAGGTGCCTTCTTTGGCTTCAGGGTCAGGGATCCCGCCTTGGGAGGCTATTGGCTCCAGGGTGATGAAAAGTTCCTGGCTGCCGGGGAGAACAGATTCACCGCTTGGCTGCTGTGCATTCTCCTCCTCCTCATCCGCAAAAATGCTCCTCCGTCTTCCATGAGACTCCCTCCTTGCAAGTGTCCTGGGATAGTGGTAGGGTCTCCACCTAGAATGCCATGCACCTGTTCATAGAAGCGGCATATGTGGGGCTGTGACCTGGAGCGACTCTTTGCCTCCTTTGTCTTTTGGTAGACTTGCCTGAGCTCCTTAACTTTCACGGGCACTGCTGTGTGTTCCTGGTGTAGCATCTGTCCAATGTGCCCTGTGTGATTTTGGCAACTATATTTGCATTTCTTCTTTTGGATCAGAGTTCTGCCTGCATAGTTTCTTCTCCCCATACAGCAATCTGATCCAGTGTCTCCCTTTTGGTCTATGCTGGAGCTCATATGCTGGAGATTCTGAGACTGCATGATCACCTGTGCTGCTGAGTGCTGCTGAGCTTGCCATGTTGACCAAACAGGAAATTAAATTCAAAAGTTCCCAGGGCTTTTCCTGTATATCTGGCTAGTGCATCGGAGTTGAAAGTGCTGTCCAGAGCGGTCACAATGGAGCATGCTGGGATAGCTCTCAGAGACCAATACCGTAGATTTGCGTCCACACTATCCCAAATTTGACCCATCAAAGTTGATTTTAGCACTACTCACCTCGCAGGGAGGAGTACAGAAGTCGATTTTTAAATTGACCTAATGCAGCTAAATTCACCCTAACCCCGTAGTGTAGACCAGGGCTAAGTATATTATATCTACACAGGCACCATTAGCAACCAAACTTGTAATTTCATCAAAGAATGAAATCCAGTTGGTTCGACAAGATCTATTGTCCACTAAATCACGGTGACTGGTATTAGTTATATCACTAGCCTTTAATTATTTACTAAATTAATCCCATATCAGTTTTTCCATTATTTTGTTGGGATTGATGTCAGGCTAATCAGTGTATAGTTCCCTCAATCATCCTTTTTGAATACTGGTATTACAACAGCACTCCTTCAGCTGGTGTAGATCTCTAGGGGTACACAAATTTACCTTGGCCCCAAGACTTAACCCTCCCACCCCACAGAAATACAACAGTCAACCTAAATAAAACTGGTGAAGGTAGCTTGAATAAACTGTCTTATTTAACTCTGCTCTTTTGCAAACTTTGCATAACTCACAGAAAGTAGAAATGAATCAGATTTTAATTAGGATAAAGTGATTTGCATTATAAGAGGGATAGTGCAGAATGTAAATGAGGCTGTATTTAAACAGAGCTAAAGTTCAAACTGTGAAAACTTATTAGAAATTATTTTGTTGATATATGCAAATAACAGAGTATTAAAAACAAAAACTTACTCCCAGGGGACTATGATTTGGACAGCTCATAACTTACTCCCAGGGGACTATGATTTGGATGTGAGCCAAACCATTTTTCTTGTGTGATTTTTTTTTTTATTCGGAGCTGCTTGGTGCCCTCCCACGCAAAACAGTGCGATAGGTGGCTAGGGATGCCAAAATATACAAAGGACAATCACGTTGTGGCACGTCCACAGCTGAGAAGAAAGTGGGGTTACAAGAAGACATGTAGACTAGAAGAACCGGTGAATATTCCACAAACCAATGCCTACCTTTAGTGCAGCCCCTGAGAGTACATGTGTGGATGTCACAATTTCATGTGAATGCAGAGTTATAGCTGTGGATCATCAATGCATGGATGTCCCCCTCTGAACCTTTGTCATGTCTGCTCTCTGTGTGGTTCCCTGATGCTTCTTTCCTCTCTCCAGAGAATGCTTAGTAGGCCAGTCACAACACATGGCAAGTTATGGCTGCCATGAGAAGCAGTAACTTTAGATGCCCCTTTCCTGTGTTCTGCAACATCACAGTTCTTTGTGGATGACCTCTCTCACCTTGTTTCTGACCCATGCACAGGGTGTAGCACACTTTGTATATGTTGTGAGCAGGACCGGCGCTAGCATTGAGGCAGCCTAGGCAGTTGCCTAGGGTGCCAGGATTATACGGGGGGCGACATTTTGCCGAGGGGGCGGCAGGCGGCTCCGGTTGACCTGACGTAGTCGTGCCTGCGGAGGGTCCGTTGGTCCGTGGCTCCGGTGGAGCTGCCGCAGTCTTGCCTGCGGACGGTCAGCTGCTCGCGCAGCTCCTGTGGACCTCCTGCAGGCATGACTGCGGAAGCTCCGTCGGAGCCAGGAACCAACGCATCCTCTGCAGGAATGACTGTGGCACCTCCACCGGAGCCGCGGGATCAGCACGGGGTATGGGATCAGCGCGGGGGGTGGCGAAATGGCTGTGAGCCTAGGGGGCGAGAAACCCTAGCGCCGGTCCTGGTTGTGAGCCTGCTGCTTCTGGGGGATTTGAGGCTTATAGCATGCTACCACCAGACATTTCCCTTGCCCCCTCACACTCAGCACAGGGGACTGAATTAGTTTGTAACACATTTCTTCATACAGCACAACAGAGGGAAGCCTGTCATCCCACAATTCACTGGTGCTATCATCATTATAAAAATCATTAATTGGAACAGTGAGATACAATAATTCCACCATCAGTGTCTTGACTGAGTCCTTTCCCATATTCTATTAATAGTTTCTTAAACCCCTAAGTGGTAGTACAGAATTCACTGGTGAATGAGTTAGATTAAGACTATGAATTTTAAAAAGAGATTTGTGTATTACAACATCATCCAAAAGCTTCTGTTCAGTCTCAGCTAGGGCTGCAAAGTTTTTAGCATGCACACTTGGAGCTATACTGATTTACAACAGCAGAGAATTTGGCCCTCTGGGTTTTGTTCAGGTCCTCCGGACTGAATGGGAAATTTTATCTCTAAATCATGTATTTCTAGGAGTTTGCCTTTAAAAAAAATCCTTGCACTTGTGAGGGGGGGCGTTGTCTGTCATTGAATCCTTGCAACTGCTTAAAATGGATGCTGCTATAATCCACATAAAGTGCCCCATATTGTTCAAGCAGACAGAAAAGCAGAAAATAGTGCAGTGCACTCCTCTTTACCAAAAATCTCAGCTTTCATAACTGTTAAAGCTCTATTCGTTATGTCTAGAAAAGAAATCCTACCCACAGACCACGTGGGGTTGGTATTTGCTACTTTATCTAATTCATTAAAGTCAATTATAGCAATCAGCTGGAGATTGGGGGTGGTGCAAAATATTCCATCAATTTTTTCTAACAGAAAATTGGGGTTTTGACTAATTAAATATTTTTTGCAAAAAGTGTCTGTTGTGAGATTTAACTGACTGTTTGCAAAGTGATTTGAGAAGGGTGGAATGGACTACAGAGGTGTAACATGTTGTTAAGAGTGTCAGGCCAAATTCCTGAGCAACAGGTCACTTTCCAAATTTCTAGCCTGATATTTACACCTGCATCAAACCATGTTACAGCCTGGTAAAGTTAAAACTAAGGGAGGTAGCCCCATGATAAGTCTTTTATTATTCCCACCCCAAATGGCTATGAAATTCTAGGTCAATTAGTACAATGATCAAGTCTTATCTCCTTTCAGTGTCATTTTCTGTTTCCTATAAAGATTCTGCTTTGCATTATGTTCCACAGAAATTCCAGTTTCCACATAACATGGTCATTGTTAATGCATTGTTTAGCATGAACACCTACCAGCATTTCGTGTTCACACAGAGTGTTATTCACATCCTAAATATAGACTTTCATTTCAAGCATTACTTTACTTAGAACAAACAGAATGTCATTGAGTGACATTAAAAAGAACTAGGAAATAAAATATACAATACCTGGAGAACGTTCATGTGAACAATAGAATAGCAAAGGGCCTTGCTCCTGCCTTAGGCTCCAATTCAGCACATGCCTAACTTTAAACTCATTGGCTTCAACGTGACTAGTCACATATACTGAAGTTAGGGAGTGCATATGGATCTCATTGCGCTGGGGCCTTGTTAAAGTTCATGGCTTTCTGAAAGCATGCCCCAAATCAGTACTGTTCTCTCAAAGGTAATGTTGCCCTTCTCGCATAGGCCTACATAATAAATTGTCTCTCCGTAGCTTTGTACAAATGTCCGTATTATAAAATGAAACAATAGGGCATTATTGTTTTTAAATACTTTCTCCAAAGTTAAACTCAGTAGCACATATTACTTTTCCTAAAGCTTTTCCTGCCTGTTGGGCTCTGCAGGTTTAGAATGAGAGATTACCTTCTTGATGAAGCGTGACATCCGGTCGCATGAAATTTCAGTCTCATAATCCTGTTAGTTTTTCATAGTAAGAATCCATAGTGATTCCACAGTCATGCACCTCGTGAAATGATATTTTAAGTCTTCCTGAAAAGAACAAAGAATTGCAATTGATGCAGTGAAGCACCTTTGTTTTAAGGGAACCGCAGCAGTTTGTTGAAGCTAATGGACATGACCAACTTGCAACTGTTCTTGTACATGGCCTTATGTTCCATGCAGTTTGCTGTAACTGTGAGCATGTCAGAGGTATGCGGGTCAGACCCTTGCTTTCTTCTATGGGTTGCCAAACCTTCTCCTTCAACGGAAGATTACAGAACAAACTGTGCAAGAAAAACCTTGTAGGGTGAATGGCACCATCAGGACAGTCCCTGGCCCCTCAGTGGTTATCAAGAAGTAGAGGAAGGACCTGACCAATTAATAACAGAACTTTGGTAACACTAGTGCTAGCTGAGAATTTTTCTATGAAGATTTTTCTGGGGAAATGCTGATTTGTCAAAATTTAAACTGTTTGTGGGAAAGGGGCATTTCAATGATTTTCAGCTTTCCAATATTTTTGAAAGGGGGTTGGAAGTGTGTAAATGTCTCACTTCAACATTTTCTAAATAAAACTTCCATTTTTTTTGTTCAAAATGACTTTTTGTTATTAACTGTAAGTTAATGTATAAGAAAGTAAATAAAAATAGAGCTCGAAATCAATACAGAACATGTTGAAAGTCTCAAAAATCAATGTTTTAAATGACCCAGTCTGAGTTTTTTCAGATTTTTTTCGGTTCATAAAACTTTTTGAGATTTTTGTCCTGATTTGGGATAGGAAATATTTTTGAAATCTCAAAGATTCTCACAGGATGGGAAAACAGTTTCCTGCCTAGCTTTAGTCAACCTGTATTTTGCACCTTTTAATATACAGAAGTAGATTTGCTTCTTTCAATCTAGCTATTGACTTTCCAGCAAGTGATTTGTTTGTTATTCCTGCCTCATGGAGTTTTCCAGCCCTTGGCCTCAAAGCTGGTATTTGCTGGTAGCAGAGTGGAAGGGGAAAGGCCATGCAGCCTCAAAGGTCCTGAATGTCCACACAGAAGAGAACTCACAGTAGTGTGAAGTTAAACACCTTCACATAAATAATCTTACATCTTCTCATTGCTGCTCTGAGCCCCCACCTTTTCCACTGACAGCACCACTTCCTCTGAACAGTCTGCCATTTGATGACTCCTGGTAGGGATCAATCCACGCTACATTATGTGTGTGCACATGGAGAACTGCAAAGGTTTTGTGTGGGAAGGCGGGGCAGATATATCACTGGGGCCCAGAAGAGCAGCTGGACTTCAAATTCATCAGGGGATGGAGGGGTGGGAAGCGACATGGAAAGGGAGAGCAAGGAGTCAACGGTAAATGGAAGGGAGACAAATTGGTTACTAGCTACTGGGGAAGGGTGTGAGGAAGTCTCTAGCTGCAGGGATGGGGAAGGATAAGGAGACAGCAGGCTTTTTCTGGTGAAGTGGCATAGTTTTCTGAAAAGCTGGGAATCATCACTTAGAAGATGCCTAACAAACAGTTTCCTGTGCAAAGTAGCCACTTAGGAGGTTATTTAGTGCTAGCTGCTGGATACTATTAAACTCTAAGATGAACATGTAGGAAGAACCTAATAATATGGATAGGCGAAAAAGGGCAGAAAAATCTGATTAGATAGGCAAGCAAGTCTAATCTGAAAATGACTATTTCTGCTGAACACAGACTGTGCTATTCACAGCCCTGTTGCGTCTGGCAGCCAGGCTACATGAGCTTTCAACTCATCGTTTTTATTGAGCAGTCTTGAATTTCTGTCAAAATCAGCCTGTGATAATTGTGGTTTTGTTGCAAAATGGCAAAGGCAATATGAGCTTTGTGGCTGAAGAAAATAAATAAATTTGGCTTCCTAATCTTATCCCGCCACAGGCATAGTTTAACAAGATCATCTGGAACAGCACTGGCCTTGGAGGACTGCAGAGATTAAAACCTAGGCCCTGGTGGGCCAACTAATGTGTTTAATCAGGTTCCCATGAAATATGAGTTGGGGGCCACTAGATGAGCATTTCAAAAAGAAGGTGCTTGTTTTGTGTGTGAGGGTAACTAAAACTGGAAATGAATCAAGCCCATTTAATCAGGATTTTTCTGCGTTAAGCTGTAGGTATTTTGGTCCATTTTAAAAATCTATCATTAATAGAAAATAGCTATTAATCGTCCAGCTGCTGCAGCACATACTATAGCAGGTGTGGCTAGCACATGCACACCTCCTCTGCTGCCAGACACAACTGGTAGATCCTGAAATTCCTTCTGTTTCAAAAGACTATCTATTTCAAGTAACCACAGAATCGTTGCCGAGAGGGTATGAGTGGGAGCAATGATTAAATGAAAAGGGAATATAATGAGTATCAATTTTAAACTAGACTCATCATGTAGCTACAGTACAGTAGGTTTTAATTTAAATACTATGGTGATAAGCATCTCACAAAATCACAAATAGATTAATTTTTTGGCCTACCTTATTATTCATAATCATATGCAATACACAATAACTATTTTGGTAACTCAGCAGATGTGCATTTGCTAGCCACACCCGCTGTAGAATGTTCTGCAGGAGTCAGCAGGCTAATCCCTGAACTAACCTGAGAAATCACTGTCATTTTTCCTACTTGAGTCTTTTAAATATTATCCTCAATTTCAGATGGTCTTGGAGTGTTGAGTAAAAAACTTTGTGACCTTTGTGTAACACGACTCAAAAGTCATTAAAATGCATTAAAAATCTCAAAATCACAATTTTTAGCATAACCTGGCACATTTTCTTGTGAAAATGGGCCCATTGTTGAGTGCTGGTAGCTTCTGGCTCATGAAAATGCAAAAATGCCATGTTCATGTTTCTGATGAGAAAATAGCAAATTTGTTGCAACTGGAAATAATGTGAAATGTTTTTCCTTTTAGGGTTCGGGTGAGGTGAGGGAAAGTAATACTGGGTATGCTTGTGAAAGCTTTGTGTAAAATTCCCTGAAACAAAAGTTGTGAATATCTCAGGGCTGCTCGGAGGAACCATTATGGATATAAATAACAAGGTTGAGTTAATGACTCAGGAGTCAAGGTTGGTCTCATGTTTGAATTATAATGCTCCCTGGCTGTAAATGGTCTGTTGCAATTCTCCATTACACCTTCTGTAAGAATGGCAGAGAGGCCAAAACTGTCTTATAACAGACTCTGCTAGCTTGTCAGAAAGGATGGAAGCACTTTGGGGCAAAGACTGTCTTTTTGCTCTGTTTGTCTAGCACCTAGCACAATGAAGCCCTGTTCCATGAGCAGGGCTCATAACCTCTACCGTACTATTGCTAAATAATAATAAAGGAGACTTCCTTTTGAGTGGCCTGGCAGAAGAACTGCCATTAAGGGTATGTCTACACAGAGAGCAATAACCTATGGTTGGCCTGGGTCAGCTGGCTCAGACTCTGGGGCTGAAAAATACCTGTACAGATGTTCAGGCTTGGGCTGGAGCCTGAGCTCTGGGACCCTGTGAGGATGGAGGTTACCACAGCTTGGGCTCCAGCCCAAGCGCAAACATCTACACAGTGATTTTTAGCCCCATAAACCTGAGTTGACTGACCTAGGTCAGCTGCACCCATGCCACAAGTCTTTCATCCCTGTGTAGACATACCCTAATTCATAATCAATGCTAGTTTCAGTCAGGACCCAATTCTGCAAAGTGCCACGTTCAGAAAAAAAATCTTTTGAGAAAACTTGTTCTGGTAAATTGTAGGCACCAAGTGTGGAGCTTACTGGTGGTCACGCTGGCTCTGCTGTGATGGCCAAACCAGGGTGGGTAAAGGGAGAACTAAAACTCTGCTTTTCACACTGACCTGTGCTGGAGGGAGAAAAGTGGCTCCATAAAGGCTGCTTGCCCTCTCACACTGTAACCCTTAATATGGGTAGTCTGTGGAGAGGAGTAAGGAGCACCTTATACCACCTTATGTTTCTGTATAGGCATGTCAATTGAGGCACGAGCTAGCCTAATGGAGCATAAAGGGTCTGTCTAGTTTACCCAGCCTTACACATCGCCTCTGAATTTTGCTCTTTATATTAATTCCTACAGCAAGGATTCTTCTCTAAATTGACAATCAAACAGCCATCCTTATTTGGAAGCCTGGCACTCTTGGCTAAGCTAGCTCAGCCACAGAACATTAATTCCTTTTCTCACTTGCACTCACATAGAATGAAAATGTTTCCAAAGATAGTGAATGTCTTTGTCTGTTGCACAGTACGGAGAAATGTGTCAGGAAGGTTCACTTTGACCACACCCTATAGACAAGTGGAGGCCAAACCTGTCTTTCCTCACAAGCCTAATTTTACAATTTAAAAAAGAGCCACAAAACCCTAACTGCAGTGGGTGTGGATGAGTCTACGTAATATTTACATTAATTGGAACTCATCACAAAATATACTAAAAATAATTTAAAAATTTCCAATATTCTTTTCTGTCAACATTTTGAAATGTTCTAATACGCTTTCTCTCTCTTATTCACTCACACACACTTTCTTCTTCTATGGCTTTCCCCAGTTCAGCTTCCTCTTACTTCTCTGCAGTGGTGCCGATTAGGGTGTACCCCCACCCCTGCCAAGGTTTTTATACTTTCTCACAGTTCCATAGGCTGTGGAGCCAGGGGGGTCACGGCCTGACACTTGTAAACAAAGGACCCCCTATTAATCAGTACAGCTAGAGTGGTCCATAGCATTGCACCAGGCATTTGGTCACTAAGCCATTGAACTTTGACCTGGCCACTCCTCCATACAGACAGGTGGCTGGGCCAAATGGTGTTGTGAGTCTGTTCCCATACGGTAGAGTTCAGGGAGTTCGCTAAGAACTTAACTCCTGGTAGCACTAGCTCATGGGCTGTGTGAGCAGGAGAGAGGTAGACCCAGGGTTCTTGCAGGAGGAGGAAGCAGAGCAGGGGACAAGTGGGCACTTGAACAGAGTACCTGCAGGCAGGGCAGGGACTGGAATTTGCCCCTCCTCTAAAGAAATATCTGAAGGGGCACCATGGTTCTCTGCTGGTCTCATTTTACTACCCAGTGCCCTTTTTGTTCAGTTTAAGTTGCACATTTTCTTCCTCTTTTTATATGCAGAGTTGCTGTAGCCGTGTTGGTCCCCATGGAGTAGCTAGGAGTGGACATTTGGATGGGGCGTGACTTTTGGATGGACAGGCAATGACAGACCGTGCTAGCTCAGCGTCTCCACCAATGCCATACCCTCTTCCACCTGCTGAACTGGGCACATGCATGGGGCAGCTCAGAAAATGACAAGGCAGAGCTACTGGCATGTAGCTTTTTGAAGGGTGGGCGCCTCACTTTGTCCTGATGCTCCAGGCTGCTGTAGCAGCACTCCACCCCTTCTCAGATTTGGGTGGGCCTGTAAGGTAAGTGGGTGGGTTGCAGCCCACTCAGGCCTACCTGTGGCTACACCCATTTGGTCCCAGGATGTTAGAGAGACAAAGTGAGTGAGGTGACATTTTTTATTGGACTCACGTTTGTTGGTGAGAGAGTGAAGTGCTCAAGCTTAAACCGAACTCTTTTTTCTGGTCTGGGAAACATGCTCAGAGTATCACAGCTAAAATATAAGGTGGAACAAATTGTTCAGCATGAGTAGTTAACACATATTTCAAGGGACCAGTCAAGATGAAGGGGCCTGTTAACCACCCTCCAGTCACAGAGAGGAAAGGAAGAGAGTGGGGGGCAAAAGGAAGTTTTGGGTGTGTGGCGGAGTGTTATAGATTGTTGTGATAAGCCATAGATCCAGTGTCTCTGTTCAGTCCATGATTTTTAGTATCTAGCAAAGTTATGAATTTAAACTCTCAGGCTTATCTTTTGAAGGTGTTGTGCAGATTGCCTTAAGGGCTGGTCTACACTACGGGGGGGTATCGATCTAAGATACGCAACTTCAGCTATGTGAATAGCGTAGCTGAAGCTGAAGTATCTTAGATTGATTTACCTTGGGTCCTCACGGCGTGGGATTGACGTCCGTGACTCCCTGTGTCAACTCCGCTACCGCCGCTTACGCTGGTGGGGTTCCGGAGTTGACGGGAGCATGTCCGGGGATCGATATATTGCTTCTAGATGAGACGGGATATATCGATACCGGAAAAATCGATCGTTACCCACCAATATGGCTGGTAGTCTGGACATACCCTTAGAGAATGAGGTCTGAGAGTTCTGATACAGAGTGATTGTTTTGTGAAAAGTGTTTACCGTAGATGATATGCCATACATCTACACAAGGATAAAAGACCTGCAGCATGACCACGGCTGGCCCGCGTCAGCTAACTTGGGCTTGTGGGTCTTGGGCTACAGGGCTAAAAGTCACTATGTAGCTGGTTAGACTCAGGCTGGATTTGACAAGATAAGGAAACTGTTTCTGTGCTTGTTTCATTTAAATTAAAAGGGCTAAAAGCAGCATTTTTCTTCTGCATACTGAAGTTTCAAAGCTGTATTAACTGTGACACTTTGACTGCTCTTTTACGGCATGTAGCTAACAGTGCTGTGTATTACCATCCAGTCATGCTTCAACAAGCCTCACAGCCTACTATTTTTATCATTCTGACTCAAGAAATAAATCACGGCCTCTGCAGAATACAAAGACAGATGGTTGGACGTTTAAAGGTAAGCTCATTGACTGAATAGACATACAATGTAGGCATTAACTTCTTCATAGAGTCAAGGTTTGTGAAAAATTTCTGTTATTTACAGCTAGTTGAACAATACAAAACATGAGTCACCAGTGCTTTTTGTGAATAAATGTATTGCGTTCACTCTGTTGTGATTATGGTGCTATGAAAAAGACAATATAGAAGTTTGAGCGCTAGGACTATAAAGCCTGCATCTGCAGTGAAAGCTCTCTTCGAAAGATCAGTGTGAAAGTTGGGCAAACTGCATAAGCCATAGCAGGAAGAACTAAAGTGCAGCAGTATAAAACTTACCCAGAATCCACCTACTCCAGTACCTGGCCTTGCCAATCAGCTCCTAAGTGACAGACCCAAAATTAAACTTGGGATAAAGCCGAGCAAAGGAAAAAGTAGGCATAACAACAGGAAAATGTTCTTAAACTGTGGAATATTTTCCCAAGGGAAATGGTGGAAGCTTCTTTCGTCAGCAAAATCATTTAAAACTAACGTGGATAAGGCACTTGTTAAAGCTCTAAAGGAACAATTGTATAGTGCCATGAACAATGAACTAGATGTGACCTATTGGGTCTTTTCCATGTCTAATATCTGTGATTCTTTGGGGAGGAGGGGAAGAGGAATCAACCTTTTATTGACATAAACAGTGCTTATTGCATTGTAAAATCACAAACAAGGGAGTGCTTAGGAAGAGTCCAAACTCATTGGGTTTCAGAGCCCAGGTTCCCACCCAACTGGAAACATCTACACTGCTATTTTTAACTCTGAGCCCCGCACACCTGAGTCAGTTGTCAGGGCTCTGAGACAAATGCGAGTTTTTCTAATTTTAATCTGAATACCTTGAACATGTAATTAATGCCACAGGCTTAAGAAACTCACCAGAGAAAGAGAAGGTGATTCTTGAAGTGCCAGTGCTAGAGAATGTATCAGTTACGATTATTTTTAGGACTGTTTAACTATGGTAAATTTCTGCCTCAGCTAGTGATAATATTGGTGCCATTAGATGACATGTTTCGAGCAAATTAAAAATGGATGTGGACTAAACAGTGTGAATGTGCATTTAGGGAAGCAAAGAAACTGTTATCAGCTTTGCTATTACTGCAATGGCTTGTGCTACTTCACCGTAAGCTTTAGTGCTTTCCTACATTTTTCCTAATGGCATGGAGAAACCATTTGCCTTTGTATCATGACAACTCACTACACCTGAGAAGAACTATGCACAAACAGAGTGAGAAACTCTCAGCATTAGCTTTGGAGTTTGGAAATTCCACACCTAGCTCAGCTATATGGTAGACATTTTACCTCGCTGATGGGTCTTCGCCCATTCATTTCAATTTTTGAACTGAAACATGGAATTCCATCATAAGCTGCTGCTCACATAAAATGATGGAGATTTCGACATTAAGCTAATTCCTATACTATTCAGTTCCATAAAGTGACTTAGCATTGACAATGCTGATGGGCTGTTGTGCCTGCCACACCCCACTCTCGTCAACCCAAAGAAACTTTGGACTAAGTATTCTCTCTCCTTTTGATAGCTAAGTTGCCCATCACTAGCACAGACATCAATAAAGAAACCTCCAAGGAATATGTGCTTTTCCTTGTGAAGGGAATGGTATTACAGATACAGTGTTGGGTCATAAGAATCCCCATTTACACAATTTGTGTATCATGCCTTAAAAGCTGTTTTGAGTCATCCACAGAAATGGAACAATTTCTTCCTTGTCTACAGGAACATACCACGTGCCACTACCCAGGAGACACTTGCAACTCTTTTCCTGAAGCAGTCTGTGCATATCTCTTGGGACTTACTACATCCTGAGTTGCCTCAAGTGTAGCCAAATCCCAAGCTATGCAAATTGATGGACAATGTGAGACTCATCATCGTTCTTGTCAAGTCAGGGACTTAGTAAGGACTCACAACTACAGTTGTGGAGTCAAGTAGGTACCTGGAGAACTTGTAAAATGCATGGGACCTGTTTCATTTGTGTTACAACTACCTGACAGTATTTTATGGAAACTGAATACAGACCATTACTGGAGTTCAAGGATGTTCCAGTAGGACTTTCTGTTCTTCTAATCAAACTTCCTCCCATCAAACTCCTAATTTCAAAGAATTGTTCTGAGAAACTTTGGTACCAGATCCATTTGATTCCATACTAGATCCAGTTGATGCTTGCCACTGATTGTTCCTGTTGTTCAGGATGTTGCTGCGTTGCCATCACCATGTTATCCCAAGAGAGTGCAAAAACAAGTTGTGCACCTGAATTTATCAATTGTTTAGTTCACGAATTGCTATTCCAGGGCAGAATAATCCTTTGCAATTTAAGCATCCATAGTAGCCCACCTACAATTTTTGTTGGGTTATATAGTGTTATATGTTAGCTATATAAATGATAAGGCATATATAGAGAGAGAGAGAGAGGGAGAGAGAGAGAGGAAGCTTTTTAAAGTAGGGAGGAGGAATGTGATGCCCTTGCCCTTTAAATGTTTGAGTATTTCCCCTCCTCAGTGAAATGCCTTACATGTTGCTTTCAGTTTTGCTAGCTGAACAATAAAGCAAGCACAGAGGACAGCTGTGTTTTTATCAGCTCCATCTGAGTCTGTATCTCCTTTTCTGCTGAGTCCAAGTATAACAATGCCTCCTTCTGCATGGAGCCCAAGGCCTTCTTGCAAGGAGGAAAGTCCCAGAGCCCAGGCTCCAGCCTGAGCCCAAATGTCTCTACACAGCAATTATACAGCACTGCAGCCTGAGCCCCACAAACCTGAGTCACTGACAGCCACGGGTGTTTAACAGTATGAAAGGCCTCAGTTAGGTCAGGGTTTCATTGTGCTGCAGGCTGTGCAGCCATATAATCAATGACAGTCCCTGCCTCATATTGTTTAGTTTAATTTTACAATCTTGGAATGAATTCAAAGACCAAACATCCTACTCTGTGCTCACACAGATTTTGAACCACCAAAACTTTCATGTTTATCTGAGGGACAAAACCCATGTGTACAGCAGCCCTATCATGGTCCATCTGTACTGCTGGGAAAAGAGAGTGGGGAAAACATATGCACTAGAATATTGTAATTGTCCAATTGTTGAAAATTTCTCCCAATAAAAACTCTCCATAAATTAGAGTACAAAAGTAGTATCCTGACTTTAGACTTATATTAATATAATTTGAATGTGAAACATCTTATGGGATACCATATTATTTGCATGACAATATGAATTAAAAATATATGTTCATGTAAGTTAAAACATAAGCTTTTTACTATAGATAAATTGCAGCAATTAGTTTAGATTGACTAAAAACCTTTAGATAAGACAAGTTCACAGTCCTAGTTTTACACAAGTTACAAGGAAAGAGTAGTTAATTTTAGAGAGGCTGCTTCTGAAGCCTTAGCTGCATTGGGTCAGCTACTTGGAGTAGTCTAAAATTACAAGCTTGCTTTCTTGCAGTTTTATTACCTACAGCATCTGCTGTTGAGTGACACCTCAATTACCAGTAAAGGGCAACAGGCTTGAAATCAAGATGGCAGACACAGAAAGGGCCTCTCTCCCTGTAGATGTATCTTTGACCTTTCAGATATTTTAAGGGCTTTTTTCACTCAGGTGTTGGGTGTGGAGAGAGAATAGAATTCTTTAGCATTTACGTTCCTGTGAATGAGGGCTGTTTGACTGTTTGGGTTATTTTTCCTGCTTTCTTCAAGCACATGTATAGAAACACTAATTTGATTTACAACCTTCAGGATCCTGTGTAAAAGCAAAGTGTGAAAGTAGGTCTTAATAAAAAAAAAGGCTTTAAAGACTGAGCCCACATGAAGCAGTTGGTGCAATTAATCTGATATTACATTTCAAAGCTTTACTACATTAATGGGTATTTTTATTCACTCCCTCTACATGACATGTGAGTGAAATGACTTAGTTATGCTATACTACAGAAAGATTAAATTAAGTGAAAAGATTTATTTGCTATCTTACAAGTTTTATGGCTAGTTAAATGAGGCTGTTACACCAGGGTAAAGACTGGGTAACTTCAGCAAAGCCCCTAGAATTAGTATAAAGGAGTGCAGGATCTGGCCTGAACTCTTTTTGGCATATCAATTATTAAAATACTGGCCATTTAGCTAACCTACTGTCCATTGCTAGTCAGACGACTGAGTGAACAAGTAAATCTTGCACTGTACCCTGTAGCTCATCAACTGGCAGCTCCAGTTTCAATGGAGACACTGTGGACTGATACTGATGTAACTGAGAACAGCCTATAGTGCTGAGATAGCCCCTTTCTGCACCAACTTTGAAATGTCCACAACACCAGGAACTGAAAACAATACCAACAACTATGAATCATAGTAATGACATATAAATCTCAAATGCTATTCACAGGTTTTAAAAACGATACATGACTACAAGATTAACTAGGATATGGGACATCTTTATGATTTTGAATCACACATCAACAAAAGGACATATTCTCCCTACTGTGCCTGTGCAGCCACCTCACTACACTGCAGCATTAGTGAAAGTTGTAATAGCTGGTTGCCAAATTCCACCCTTAAATACACACACACCACTCCCAGCTCAATGGGAGCAGCGTCAATGTGTGCAATAACAGAAGATGGTACTGTGAGTACAACAAATGCTAAAACCTAGCTTATTCTTATTATATATAACTATTGACCAAGCCATCTTTAGGTTGGGCTATGAATCCTGTCATAATTAATACTGGGTATTTCTCCCATTATAACTCACCCTTGGCCCCACTCAGGATGGGCTCCACTATTTCTGTTCACTTATAACTCCCTTTGGTTTTCCTTCCACATTAGGCAACTATTGTATATATTCCTTCCACAATGCCTCGTCAAGACCTGGGCACTGAGCACCGTTGAAGTTTCCAGTTCAGTGCTCATAAATGGAAGATTTAAAAAAGGCAACATTATTACCTTCTACTTATGATATCAGGGAATCTGATTTGAACTGGAAGAGATGAGAAGATAGTATCAAGGTGCATCCATGTTAAAGTTGAAATCAATTCAATGGTGCCAAAATCTTGTGAGCTATTTTTGTCCCAAAATGTCACAAGAGATCATCTGTTTGCATAGTGTTTTGAGCTCACAAGGCCTGTTCTTGTGAGATTCTGGCTGCATTGATTGTGAACCGGAAAATAGGGCTGTAGTGCTGTGCAATCTGACCCAACACCAAAAGCACCAGAACAACTTTGTATCTATAGATCCTTATATTCTAGAGATTTCATGTATAATTTGAACTAGTAAACAATGTAATTGCTAAAGGAACTGAAGTACCTTATTCAGTCCTGTAGCTATAGTGTGTGTTAAAAATGTGTTTACAGTTCCCACACATTTTGAAAATACTAAACCATATCCTTTTCTTTAAATACAAAGATTGATTTTCCCATCAAGATAAATAGTTTATCATGTCATGTAACAATGTATATTTTTCCTCTCGTTTGGTAATTGTACACACATAGGTGAACCTAGAATCTTACCAGGTATTGAATGGATCTTAAGCAGACTTGATATTCTGAAGAATGTATCTTTATTTTCACTTTTCTTAATTGTGATTGTGTAGTCTAATACAGTAGCCTAGGGAGAGTGACCCCTTCTGTTTTTCTAAAACAGCAGTAGTATATATTCACATACACATTTTAAACACCACCTCACCACTGATTTACTACAAACAACAAGAGGGACACTTCTAAGATCATGCTCCTTTACTGGGGCTTATTTCTACTGGGAAGCAACACTGGGTTGTAACACATTAACTAATAAGATGATGAACATGTGTTAGCACCTTGTGCAGCCAGGGACTTGTGTTTAAAATGTCAGCTGGCCATGGTCTAGCCAACTGACGTAATTTTTAAAATATACCATCTAAAATGCTAATTAACATGTTATAACACGACGAAAGGTCAGTGAGGTACTATCTTTCAGTAGACTAACCTCTGTTGGTGGAAAAGACAAGCTTTCTAACTGCACAGAGCTCTTCTCTGTGAAGCTCCAATAAAAGATATTACCTCACCCACCTTGTTTTCTCTCATATCCTGGGACCAAAACAGCTACAACGCTGCAAACAAAGGACATTATAAAATTGTGCTGACAAGTCTTTAGTATGGACTGTGTGCACCCCACACTGAAGTGAAGAAGAGAGGTCTAGGAGCAGGGAAAAGATACTGTTTCTTCTCTCCTATTTCCTACCACCAAATTTGAAGGCAACAGTGGGACAGCTGCCAGGCATCCACCATGCTTCAAGCAGCAGCTGGAGGAGTGAGGTGTTCAACATTGGTTTTGTGATAACCCACTTGCCCAGCTCCCCAGGAATGCTTCCACCAGACCCTCTTCCCACTTCTCTCACCTCTGATAGGGAAGGTTTGTTCTCCTGGGTCTACCTGCACAGCCTAACAGGGCCCTGATCTCATTTAGACACTACCACAATATTGGTAAGATTCATGAGAGGGGGGAATAGGTGCATCTTTCTGTCCCCTGCCTCATCCAGATTTTCTTTGGGTAGTTATTGTTTGAAGTAGCAGCAACCTCTTTGCTTTGCAAGATGTTACTTCTACTATGGTACCATGTCAGCAGTCATACTTATACACTCTCTAGCTGCGAAGACATGAGCCTTGGAAGTATAGAGATGTCACCACTGAACTCTAGGGCAAGTCTTGCAGACTCCTGCAGCCAGTGCCTTTTATGAGAATCATAGCATAAATGTTCACGATTTGCAAAACAATTTAAACACAAATTATTTGGCTCTACAGAGAGAGACACAAAACTGACAACCAGCTAATCAACAACTTTCTATTCCACTTTGACCTAACTGGGCAGGTAGAGGTTTTCCCTAAACTTCTTCTCAATTACAATGAGACAGGTGATAGTCAAACTAAGAATGGCCATACTGGGTCAGACCAACAGTCCATCTAGCCCATATCCTGCCTTTCAAGACTAGCCAGTGCAAGATGCTTCAGAGGGAATGAAAGTAAGGCAATTCATCCCATCATCCAGTCCCAGCTTTTGGCAGTCAGAGGCTCAGGGGCATCCAGAGTATGGGGTTGGATTCCTGACAATCTTGGTTAATAGGTTTCTGGAGGATAGGTCCATCTTGGCTATCTAATTTTTTTTTTTGAACCCAGTTATAGTTTTGAGCTTCACAACATCCCCTGGCAATGAGTTTTACATGTTGGCTGCACATTGTTTTAAGAAATACTTTATGTTTGTTTTAAACCTATTGCCTATTAATTTCATTGGGTGTCCCCTGGGTTAGTTATGTGAAGGGTTAACAGGTCTTTATTCACTTTCTCCACACCATTCATGCTTTGATAGACCTCTATCATATTCCACCTAAGTCATCTCTTTTCAAAGATGAACTGTCTCAGTCTTTTTAATCTCACCTCACTCAGAAGCTTTTCTATACCCTTAATCATTTTTGTTGCTCATCTGTCTCTTTTCCAATTCTAATTTTTATATATATATGTATTATATATGTATTGGGGCAGATATTCTCAGATAACTATCCACAACTCCTCCAAGATCTCTTTCTTGATGGGTAACAGCTAATTTAGAGCCCATCATTTTGTATGTGTAGTTGGAATTATATTTTCCAATGTGCATTTATCAACATTAAATTTCATCTGTCAGTCGCCCAGTTTTGTGAGATCACTGTCAATATATACCAATGTGCAAGACGGACAATATCCATTCCCCTCAATATCTTCTTGTGGGCAGTCACCTAATTCAACATTGTCATAAACAGATAGCTAAGGGTTAATGTCTATTTCACCTGAAAAGGGGTAACCAAACACCTGACCAGAGGACCAATCAGGAAACCGGATTTTTCAAAGCTCAGAGAGGGAATTTTAGGTGTGTGTCTTTGTCTCTCTGTTGCTCTCGGCTGTGAGAGTGAACTGTCTCTCTTCAAGCTTTCTAATCTTCTGTTTCCAAGTGTAAGTACAAAGGTAGAAGACAATAGGTTTTTATATTGTTTTTGTATTTACATTGTTGTAGTTGCGGGAATGTTTTTTAATTGTATTTCTTTTTGGATAAGCTGTTTATTCATTTTTCTTTTAAGCCATTAACCCTGTATATGGTCAACTTGATACAGAGAAAACATTTATGTCTTTTTCTTTCTTTTTTTATATAAATTTTCTTTTTAAGACCTGTTGGATTTTTTTCTGGTCAAGGGTTTGGTCCGCAGCTCACCAGGGAATTGGTGGGAGGAAGAAGACGGGGGAGAGAAAATCTCTTCGGGTTAGAGACAAAGCTGCTTTGCAGGGACTCTGAGTGAGGGGAAAGAAACTTGATCTCTCTGTTTGCATTTCAAGGAAGAAATAGGATGATCGCCAGGGCCATCCAGGGAGGGGAAGCCTGGGAAGAAAAAAAGAGGAGACAAGGGGAGGGGGTATTTCCTTTGTTGTAGACCCAGGCCTTGAGTCTGGGGGTCCCCAGGGAAGTTGGGAAACCAGATGCACCAGACACTGGAATCTGGCAGGTGGCAGCGCTATCAGATCCAAGCTGGTAATTAAGCTTGCAGGGTTCATGCAGGCACCCACATTTTGGACGCTAAGGTTCAGAATTGGGACTTATGCTTATAACAAACATTTCATTGATTAAATATCAGTTATAAATCCCATTTTCAGAATTTATCATGAAAATATTGTCAGTGTGATAATAGCCAGCACAATTTGATGCGTATCATCCATAAAAGGCTACAGTGGCGGTCAGTTCAAGTTCCCTAAGATTAATAGATCATGACAACCTTGGTCTTTAGCTATTTAGAAAATAGTAGGAAATAAAGACTTGTTATTTTATTGCTAAAATGTATTGTACAGGAATTAACCTTGCCCTTTTATTTTAAAATGTATGAACCCCATTAACAGAAATTTTGATATTAAAACAAAAACAAAAACCAAAAGCAAAAACTGATGTCAAGTAATTTAGCTAATTAGTCTTCTAGTTAATCGTTGCAAACTGCTTTTCCTCATCTTTGACAGGAATGGATGGTTTGCAACGTACAATGTTTAACTGTGTAAATTAAGAGGTGAGCTATGACTTTGTCTTTATTTAGAACAATTCTTGTGCTGTATAGTTTTAGACAAGGGGTGGGCAAATTATGGCCCGCGGGCCACATCCGGCCCACCAGCTGATTTAATCTGCTTCTCGAGCTCCTGCTGGGGAGCAGGGTCTGTGACTTGCCCCGCTCCTGCACTCCAGCCAGAAAGTGGGGGCAGGGGCCGCTGCGTGAGGCTCGTGGAAGCAGCGGCATTTCCCCCCTCCGGTTCCTATGCTTAGGGGCAGCCAGACTCTGCATGCTGCCCCTGCCCCAAGCACTGCCCCTGCAGCTCCCATTGGCCAGGAACTGCGGCCAATGAGAGCTGCAGGGGCGGTGCCTGTGGATGGGGCAGCACACAGAGACGCCTGGCTACGCCTCAGCGAAGGAGCCGGAGGGGGAAGGACATGCTATTGCTTTCAGGAGCTGCTTGAGGTAAGCGGTGCCCAGAGCCTGCACCCCGAGCCACTCCTGCGCCCCAGCCCTGATCCCCCTCCTGCTCCCTAACTCTCGACTGCAGCCCGGAGCACCCTCCTGCACTCCCAAACCTCTCATCCCCAGCTTCAATCCAGAACCTGTACCCCAAACAGAGAGCTGATTGGAGAGTTTTTGGTTAATGGTCTGACAATCACTTTTCTGTGTTTTATAATCAGACAATGCATTCTAAGAAAAGTACAGTAAGATGTGGTTAATTATTAAAATTCAGATTAGGTTAGTCAGACTCTTCAAGGAGACAGTGGTCCATTGCCACAAACGAGAAAGAACAAATAATTTATTTTTGTAATAAGATATTTGTGAAAATACATTGCTGTAGAGATCCTCATTGGAGAAGACAATTTACAGTCTTACTGAGAGACCAAGCATTCTTTTAGAAAATTAATATTAAATGTGTGCCTACCAAGATATTTTTTTAATTTCTGTGCAATAATTCAGTTGGTTTTGTAAACAGCAGTGCTTACTAATCTTGCAAACATTTCTGGATTTTATTCACGGGGATAAGGCCCAAAAACTCAAAGCATGTCTATATGGCATTGTTTTGGATAAGGGAGAAAATGCCTAGACAGCAAATTAAGACCCTCAGAACAGAGTAGGTTCATCTCCACAGCCTGGCAAAGCTATGAGCTCAGAGTGATCTTGCTAACAAGGATAGCGACAGGCATTTTAATTAACAAGCAGAAGGGGGCTGAATTATGCGTGGTGTTACACTTTCAAATCAACTCAGGACAAGGGTAACTGGCAGCTTAAAAATCATATGGCATATCTGCATACCTATAACTAAAATGTTGTCAATTAATATTGTAAATCATGTGGTGAATATGTATTGCACGCAGATTAAAATAAATAACAGTTATTTTATTATTTATAAGTGAGCATACTCTAAAACCTGGCATTTTCTGACAGTGTTTATAGACAAATTATCAAGTAAAAATACAAGTTTATATTTGACCTGTGTAAGACAGTTGCTATTTTCCACTTAATTTCTTCATGATAGGGCTTTCAGGTTCAGCACTTGTGAAAATACTTCCTACAACCACATGGGTACCCCAGAGATTATGACGAATAACTTTGCAGCAGCCAAGGTCATCAACACAGAATCCTAAATGACGGTATCGTTCATCTGTTTCAAACAGTGTGTTGTTCGTGTATGGCCCAAAAAACTGGGGAAAAAAAAAGACAATTTTCATATTTTAAAGATATTTTGATTAATCACTTCAGCATAGTGACATTCTTACAAAATAGAGGTTTAAGACTTAAAATATTACAGATCTACTTGAGTTCAAACAAAATGCAAACCTAGCAATACTAGTAACAAAACTGCTTCTAAAATCTGTAAAGTGATTTCACTGTGAATAAGCTACTTAGGATTTTTTTGGGGGGGGGGGGGGGGGCGCTGATTTTTAAAAGAGAAACACATAATTAATTCCTAGCCCCAAAAGATTTTGGCATAGGTTGTTTAAACACATAATTAAACACTTTGTAAGCTCTGTTTTGGCATAAGTACAGTGGTTGCCCTTAACAATATGTTTGGTTCTGAAATATTTTACTATTTCTTGAAGCATTCCTTAAGATAAAGAATATCCCTAAAATGGTAACATTAAAAAACAAAACAGTAGGACTTTTAAAAGGAGCCCACTGTATTAAAGTTACTTCTGAAGAGTAGTTAAAGTACATGCAAATAAGCACACCTTTTTAGAGTTAACTGTCTAATTTGCTTTACTTTCTAAAATAAAAGGCACAGGCACCCACTCTCACAGAACAGCTTGCAGGAACAGGAATTTGATTCTTAAACCTCTATATACTTTACAAATTTAACATATTATTAAGCATGCAGACTATTTTCCCCCCACTTTGTTAGAAGTAAATGCAGCTACTGAAACAGCAAATATCCAGAGTTTTTAAATGGTAAAACTACAAAATCCTGGAAAAGAAAAAGGGGGGACTCTAAATGCAATAGTTGATCCATCTTAACTACAATGATTCTAAAAGACACCATCATCCATAAAATTATTGAGGTATACTCCAATAATTCTTTTGGATTTTTCTTTGCATTTTGGAAATAAAGTGAATGACGACAACTACAGATTTATACATTTTAAAAGTATTTCCTTTTTAAAAAGATTTTTATGTAACAATTTCAGAAAACGTTATTCATAGTAAAAGTTGTAATTAAAAACAACACTTCAGAATGATTTGCATCTTCAAGGTGCTTACATATATTAATTATTCCATACAACAACATTTCTTCCAGGTGGCTATTCACATTTTATATATGAGGAAACTGGGGCACAGAGATTAAATGCCTTGTGTAAAGTGACGCAGCGGGTGTTGGGACTGGGATTAGAATGTAGAAGTTCCTGTCCCCAATCCTGTACTCATATATTCTTATTTCAGTAATGATAATATATACATCTAGTATATTTCATACTAACCAAAATAAGGAAAAAACTTGAGGCATTCATACAGACATCTATTAAAATAGGATTTAAGATGCCCAAGTCTTTTCACTTAAACTGCATATACGCAAATAGCACTTTCACATGATCAGATTTTAAACTGAGGTATTTGTGATACATTATGAAGTTCCCCAGCACAGGAACTGATTTTGAAATCTTCACTGTGAGTAGATGCACGAGTAAATGCCACCCATTGTGATTAACATTTGCAGAATAGAGCCCAGAAGCAGAGACCCCCACCTCTACCAAACTTTTAGTACAGCATAGTAGCAAGCCATCAAATTTCTCAGTAAATGCATGAAAGTGTGAGAAACCTGTAAGTTTGAACAAAAACAGAGAAAGCTATTCATTTTGCCTTAAACTAAATTAAAAAGGTGGATGGAACTAGGGCATTCAGCATCATCAGCAGTAGCCCCTTGACCAGCTTTAAAGAAAGCCCAGCTAAACCTATTATTTTTCCTCCCAACCACAGTGATCAGACTTTATTCAGTTTAAAATAAATAAATAAAAAATCTTTATACACTAAAAATGCTTAGCTCGGCAGCTACGATGGTCTAATGTGGTAGAGTTTAGAGCACTGTTTCTCTCATACAGTAGTGCATACCTGCACCAGGCTTTGGTTAAAATTTGCTTTGTAGTCTAGAATAGCATAGACCAGGGATGGTCAACTGGCTCCAAACTATGGGCATGTCAGGGTGCACCTCTGCCAACAGGGAGGCAGTAACCAAAGCTAGGTGCTGGAACCCCTTCCTTGCTGGTAAGACAGAGGGCTGGCCAGGTCAAACTTGATTGGCAGATCCCTCTTCAAATCCCTTCTCATCAGAAAACTAGGGTCTCCCATGTGCCAGGGGGCACTCTAAGCACTGATGGGGGGAGAGGAGAGGCTGGCCAGAATTTGATTGTGACCTGAGAGCCAATCAGGCACTGGTGAAGCAGTAACTGAAGCTAGGTGGTGTGGGGCAGAGTTTGTGCCTACACTGATGGGGAGTAGAGTGGTATGAGCCAACAGCTTTGCTAAAAGACTACACCACTCAGCAACCTGGCTCAATCTTTTTTTTTTTTTAATAAAAATAAATAAAATTCTGTATGACTAGGCAAAAGGTTTCAGTGGTCCTCTACAACCCTGAAGTTGCTCACTCCCGGCACAGAAAAAGGGCTGGACTTGTATATTGTGTGCTTGAAGAGGATTACTTATGTTTCAATGAAAGAAGAGCTTAGTAAACTCCACTTAACTAGACTGCACTTAATAGGCATGACAATTTTAATGACACATATTCCAGGTAGCCACTTTAACTTGATAATAAATGCCAATGGCTGTTTAATAGGGATAATATTAGCATATATTCCACAAAATGGGGACATAATTGACTAGTGCCAAGAGACTATTTTGTTATTGTTACCCAGTTGGTAAACAGCTGTGAAATTCTGTCTGGGTGTTAGATGTGCACTTTTTTGTTTTAAAGCATGCTGTAAACAAGTATGAAGAGATGCAATGTAGTCAATTTAAATTCCGTTCAGTATTCAATCTGTCTTAACTTTTTGAAAAAAGTTGCCAGCCTTAGTCAGAATCGCTATTTGAAGTATTAGCCATCTACCAGAATACTTTATACCTTAAACTAGAGCATTCTACTGTATTGCTACCGCAAAAGGGGATTTAAATACTGTTGTGCCAAGGTGTCCAAGAACTCAAATGCTATCAAATATTCCAGATAAGAAATATGCACTGATGTACTCCCACCCCACTCTGCAGTGACTGTACACTTCTAAGGAGAAGCTGGTTCATTTTCTATACTCCAATACTTAGCTTCTTTGCTACAACCATTCTTCAGAGTAACAATTGCAATGATGCTTCATGTAGTGTGGATAAAAAGTAATTGGAAACTGGGCCAAGACCATGATGTTACTTTAAGACACCAAGAGCTATCAGATGGTAAAAAGTTTTTGGTCAACACCTAAAAGAGCTGGATCTGAACCAGTAACCGACAGGTAAAAGGATCCACATACTATTATATCAGTCTCCATTCTCCACCCATTTCTTTCAGCAGAGTAACTTACCGCCAATCCTGATGACGGATCAATAAAGTCAGCCCAATAGCCTTCAGACAAAAGTGCATAGCAAATTTCCTTGGCACCATTAATGAACTAAAAAAAAAGGGGGGGGAGGGGGAAGGAAGAAATAATTACATTAAAAAGGAGTGCTCCTTTTATATGTAAATACTGAATGAATTTAAGTTAAACCTAGTGCAGAGCCTCTCTAATCTGCATCAATAAATGCCAAATTTAACATCCTTTTAAAGAAAAAGGCCAACAACAGTAAAAAGGATTAAAATTAACAACATATATTAGGCTACTACAATCACATGAGATTTCAAAGAAATTCTTTGTGCCACTCAGTAGAGGATTAACAGTTTGTTCAAGAATCATCTAATTGCTTTGATTGCTCATGCAGTTTGCAGAATCATACCTGCTAAACCTCTGTAAAAGTCAAACATTGCTTCAGTTATTTCTCTACTTCATGAGTCATTTACAGATCAAAACCAAATTTCCTAGTTTGCTACAACAAGTCATTAAATATACAACTTTTAAGTATTTCCAAAAAGTTTTGTTAGAAGAATAGGACAGCAATGCATGGTTGCTCTGAATTACAGAAGTCTAACTACAAGTCCTTTTAAACATAAGTCTGGACAGCAAACTTTCTAGTTAAAAATGTATTTAAAAATATAGTTTTATAAGTATTTGATACTTTGACTACTGAAACCAACTGTTATGCTGTAGTTAACCATTGGCAAGATTAGTGGGGAATTCAACTCTTACGAACATTTCTGGCCATGCAAAGAAAGTTGTACTGTGTGTGCTTTCCAAATAAATGGGAGGAAGCTGGTTAAGAACTTTTAAGGTTTTACAGCAATATTTTTCAGAAACAAGCAAGCCACACAAGGATGAGAACATGTCAGGCTAACATCTCACAGAAACATACACAAAGAAAGAAGTTTATATTTTAGGAACAACTTTTAGTGCAGCTGGGTGACGTGATATGGCCAAGGTTTGTTTAATGTCTCTGATGTCATCCTGTATTCATTTGTCTAATAGATTTTATTTTAAAAGAAACAAACCATAAACAAACACCATCAAAGTTGTGACACATACACCAGATTAGATACCATGTGAACACAACTGGTAAAACTATGCTGTTTTGCCTTGATACTGCAACAATAGGAACAAAAGATGTGATAGCATGAGGTCCTAGCCTAATATGTATGTATAATCCATAGGTATATTACTGAGTAGTGGAAGACCAGACTCCGTAATATTACTTAAAATTTAGACTGTATATTTATTTCCTTATTTTTTTATTAAAAATCAAAAGCTGCCCGTATAAATGTAGAAGTTGAATTTTTTTCTAGTGTTTATGCTCCAGACACAGCCCTACGTCTCAAAATTTTCAAAGAGTAATTCAGAATTTGATTAGTCAGTCAACGTCCCTTCCAGTGATCCAAAATATCAAGAGCTCTACCTTACTGTTGATCTAGTCTCCCATTTCTCTATTTAAAGGTTCAGTTGATCTGAAGACTCATTTAAACTTTAAAGTAAATCACAGACATACTAGTAAGCAATCTAAAGACAGCACTTAATGCATAAATTTTTGGTAAATCATATTTTGATCCAGTGTTGTAACGGTCTCAGAGCAATCACTTAAAGTGATGTGTTAATTTAAACTTGAGTCTTGCTACTGTAAACATCCAGATGTCTGTAAATAACCTCCATTACTTTAGCAAAAGCCTCTCACATTAAATTAGTTCTTTTGAAGTTATTTCTAACCATCCACAAAGCAAACAAATAGGCCATTTTATTGTGAATTTGTTGTTAGTAACCTTTAGGCCAGGAGGTTACATCTACACCCTTACAATGATTAGATTATAGTTGACAAGGAGGTGCACAAGGAAGAAAGAAGACAATTAATATATAATTAGACCAGATTACAATGCTAAAGACCAACAGACCATAAATAATTTAAAGACAAGGACACATTAAAATGAAGGGAATTTTAGTTTGTATGCAGTCTTCATGCTGATACTTTAGACTGCTTATTCCTTTTCCTGTAGTAACCCTTACATTGCCTCTACTCATAATTTATAAATGTAGTTTATTTCAAGGACAGTGAGTAGAACTGTTTTCATCTTAATTTCTACTGATGCTGACTCCCATCCATAATTAGATGGATTGGTAGACAAAATCATCATACAGGAAGGGAATCTATCAGTTAAAGAGATTTAAAAAACATAATCAAACATTTTAAAGGGATATATTTTAAGATAATACAGTTAAGAAAATTAGCGTCAGCAGTAAACACTGACATCTGCTGGAATATACAACAAATTCAAGTTGCTTTTTCTAGAAAGAGACCTCTAGTAGCAATTCAACTAGATTCACTTGTATTAAGCTAATGTGGAAGATTAATTTGTAAATGTTAATGACATTCAGGTTAAAAGCATTAACTGAATACATTATTAGAATATTTAAAAAACCCAATCACTGCTTTGTAGATTATAAAACAGGTTAATTTAGCAAATGCTATGAAAGGATGTGAATTAAATCATGCAAAGCAACAAAACAGCAAGAAATGCATTGCTCTTGAACTACAGTGATAAGGAATGATGGCTGTTATTCCATGTACAATATTGACCGATTATAAAACCAAGTATCTTGGGTAATATATGAAAAGGCTTTAACAGACTGCCACATAAGATGACTCCTTAACTCATCTCACCACCAAATAAGATTAATATTTAGCATTTTCATCTAAAGATATCAAAAAGAGTTTTGTAAAACCGGTAAAGTTCATTATCCCCATTTTACCAATAGAAAAAAAATTACACTTGGCTAGCTCAAGGAATTGATCTAAGAAAAGGAGAGAGTAAGTCAGTTCCAGAACTAACAACAGGTTAAAACAAACAAAATAGGGCCCACCAACAATAGATATGACCTCATAGAAGAATATGCTGACACCAAATACAAATACTTACGTTTTCTAATAACAATTCTCTCTCATCTTCCACTTCTTCACTCCATACAGTCATATCATTTTTAGTTTTCTGGGTTATAGTTAGTACTGTTAGATTATTGGCAGTCACCTCTGGAAACATTGATTCAAAGTCTAGAGAAATGGAATCAGCATGTTAGGAGTGTAATGGGTTGGTTTTGTATATTTTATGCTTTTTCTACTTCAGACAGAGTACCTCAAACGTCAGGAGCTTTTCATTCAGTGTGCTACATTTCACTTAAACTATTGTAATAATAAAACTTCATCAATCTGTACATTTTAAAATTTGCACACAAATAAGTATCTTACTACTCAGCAAAGACTTAGTAGCTGAGTTAGGTACCCAGGTATTATGCTAATGAGATGATATTCTTTTAAAAACATACTATAACATGAAGTAATTATAATTAAACTACAGGTGTTAATTATCCTTGCATTAATTGTGTGTTTACACTGTAGGCCAAGAGCTAGATTGAGAGATGGACTCAGGTGTGGTAACACAATGTCCTAACACCTAACTTTTAGAGATGTACAAAATTACTGGGATTCATAAAGCCTGGGTTAGGTGCTCAGACTCCCTCTGTAATGATGGGGAGAGAGAGGCACCTAAGAATGGGACTCACAAAAGGCAGCACGCTGACTGAAGAACTGAATAAGCTAGCTAAGGGGAGATGCTGAGGAAAAGAGTGTATGATAAACCCTGTCCCTCTCACATAATTAGGCATTGGCAAAACAGCTTACTTTAAGTACATTTGGGCTTACCTTTTCCAAAATTAGTGGGGTTTTTTGCTCACCCTGTGGGTTTTTCTGCTTTACTCCAAGGGCTACTTTTTCTCTTTTATTTTTTCGGGGGGGGGGGCAGGGGGAAGGGCATGACTGTCTCCCCACACTCAGCATCAGGACACTACAAGCCCCACTCCCACAACTTGTAATGCACATTGGAAAAAATAACCTCAACTATACATACAATACGATGGGGGCTAATTTAGCTATGAGTCAGGAAAAAGATCTTGGCGTCATAGTGGATAGTTCTCTGAAGATGTCCACGCAGTGCACAGAGGCGGTCAAAAAAGCAAACAGGATGTTAGGAATCATTAAAAAGGGGATAGAATCTCTCGCCCTTTATATAAAGAGCTCATTATGCGACACCTGCCCGCCACATTCGGATACTGTGTTCAGATGTGGTCTCCTCACCTCCAAAAAAAAGATAAATTCTAGGCACTAGAAAAGGTTCAGAAAAAGGGCAACTAAAATTGATAAGGGGTTTGAGAGGGTCCCATACGAGAAAGATTAAAGAGGCTAGGCCTCTTCAGCTTTGGAAAAGAGGACTAAGGGGGGAATATTGATAGAGGTATATAAAATCATGAGAGTGATGAGAGAAGTGGATAAGGAAAAGTTATTTACTTATTCCCATAATCAACAGAACTGGTCCCAAATGAAATAATAAGTAGCAGAGTTCAAAACAAATAAAAGGAAGTTCTTCTTCACACAGTGCACAGTCAACTTGTGGACTCCTTACCTGGAAGGTTGTGGCTGGACTATAACAATGTTTAAAAGGGAACTGAATAATTCATGGTGGCTAAGTCCAAATGGCTATTAGCCAGGAAGGGTAAAATGGTGTCCCTAGCCTCTGTTCATCAGAGGAATGGAGATGGATGGCAGGAAGAGATCACTTGATCATTGCCTGTTAGTTCACTCCCTCAGGGCAACCTGACATTGGCCACTGTCGATAGACAGATACTGGGCTAGATGGACCTCTGGTCTGACCCGGTACGGCCGTTCTTATGTTCTTAACTTTTGGGATCTTTGGACTGCTTTTTAAGACCATTTCATGCCTGTGGTCTTGAAATTTTTGGCCTGCGCATGACATGCTTAAGTTCATAGGAAGGTGCCTCTTTCTAGTTGGGATTCACAGCTAGGAGCCTTTTCCTAGAGTCTAATGGATGGAGGAGGAGGAGGAGAAGTCATTGGGCCAGAAACAGTGGGAATAAATCTATAACCTGATGGCTGGGCACTGGGAGACCAAGGATCCAGTTCTCTACCTCCAGTGCCTCTATTTATCCAAAGAGGAACAGCTTCAACAGGAGAGACTAAGGGAGACACACATCACAATATCCCATAGCCTCGTGGTTAGGGCACTCACCTGAGTGGCAGATCTCTCTTCAAATCGCTTCTCATCAGAAAACCAGGGTCTCCCACATTCCAGAGGAGAACTCTGAGCACTGATCTAAAAATTGAGGGAGGTGTGTTCCCTACCATGTATGTGGAGTTAGGCGGCCTCCGAGCATGCCTACTGGACTGAGCTCTGCAGGTGAGACAGATGCTCCTCTAACTTACCCCAGTTTGTGGACTGCACTGGGGCTTTGGCTGCCTACAGCAAGGCAGAAGAAACAGGCACCTAGGAAATTTTTACTGCAAAAACACAGGCACCTAAGTTCCTTTGTTTACCTAGCCCCAAGAGTCTTGCAATCATGCAATACCCCAAGTCCATCCAGAACTATTTCTGTTGCATGGGGAGGACTAGAAAGAGGAGAAGCCAGATAACAGGATTCAGTAGCTCCAGGGCAATTCTGCTCAAGTGAACACAGGGCAGAGGAGTGGTTCAGAGATGGCAAGTATGCCTACACAATCCATTGGATCACAAGCCTATATAAGTGCACACACAGCAGCTATGGAGGTAGTTTTGGTCAGACTAGGAGTGTACCATACCTTAAAAAAACTTCAGCTGACCTTTTAATTTTACTACCAAGTCACTAATTTTTAAATTACTTTACAAATATTGCTGTTAATAGTACAACAATTTTGCATGGAGTTTCATACAGAGTTAAGGATTTCATTATGTAAAATGTAAATCTTTGTAATCAGCCAGTAACTTGGGTTATTTTTATTGCATTTTTAATAATGTGAAGCTATAGGAACAATAATTCATATCCTCCACAACCTGGGTCTGGTGGTGAGAAATGCTATATATATTTTACTTCAAAAAAAATTAAAAAATTAAACTGTTCAAAAATGTGAAAAATGTACCTTTTCGTAACAGTTCTGGACAAGTTTGTATTGCACATTCTATCTTAGCATTTTCAAAATATGTTTCAGCATTATTTATTTGCTGTTTAGGAGGGACATCAGTGCCCTGAGGAAAATCAAGGAAATACAAATGGGTAACTTTCAGGTTCATATAATATGTGACATGATTACACAACTCCAGTTGGAAATACTATTTTAATTGTTAATCTCCAGATTCTGCAGACGTCTATTCATAAAAGTAGTTCCATTGAGTAAAGGCTGCTCACAAAAGTTTGCAACAAGTCCCTAAACCTCATCATCACTCCATTTTATAGGTGGAGAAACCGAGGCTTTTTTGAACATCAGGGTCAGTCTGTTAGAACTAGGTCTCCTGACTTCCAAGCCTACGATTTATCAAGATCAGCCTTCTCCTAAAATCTAATCCTACAACCATTGAAGTCAATTGTAATTACTGTGTAAGGGAAGCTGTAATACGAGGCCTGTGTATCATTACAAAATGTGTACATAAAAAGTATTGAACTTTTATCACCGCATTTACCTATATCATTTTCATATATTAGATGGGTCTAAATGTACCTTATATTTAATTGTACTTACATTACACCTACAGCAGTCAAATAAATGGCTAAAACAAAATGCTTTATAAATCTTTAAAGTAACACTTGTAGCATTTTCATGCATTCATAATGTGTGCTACAATTAAAAAAACTAAACAGATGTAGATATACCACTACAGGAGTTAAAACAAAAATTTACATAAAATTATGCACTGCTCCTAAGCTTGATATTTTGCAAGCATATTTAAGTACCCAACTGTTGTAGCCTCACAGCGAAAACTATCCACTATTACTGCCATATAAGCTCTTTAATAACTAAAGCTACTAATATAGGGCTCTAGTTGCTACAATCTGAGTTCTGTAGCTGCCTTTCATGTGGAAGTTCTGCAAGTTAGTTATAGGAGTAAACTGCAGTTCTTAAGAGGACAATGAAAACAGCCATCTGCTATGGAAGAGTGAAATGTTACATTAGGCTTTCCACATCTGTTCTACACTTCAACATAGATTTCTTGGCTCTTTAATCCACATATAATGTGAAGGTTATTTTATCATTAATACGGGATTCCAGCGAGCTAATGTAGCAATTTCCTTTGACAGTCTAATAATGTTGAACTAGTAAATACAGTTTCTCTCTAAGAGGACAGTACGTACAGTATGTTTGTAGAGCATCTTGAGCCACAGTGAATGCAGAGGCACATGGTCAGTCTATGAAACTATTCCTCTTAAAAAGACTCAACATTTAGGTTAGCATTTTGCTATAACATGTTAATCATCAAACAGATTTCTAGTGTATTCCTCTCTGTGTGGAAAATAACCTAGCTGATCTGCTGATCTTGCCAAAGAATTCACAAAAAGTCACTAACTGTGGTTTGGGTGCACGTGTTTTCATACTCAGATAACACTGCCGTTTTCTGACTGCTTCTCTCATGACTCTTCCTCTCTCGTTTGCCCCACATCCAACCAATCCTTCCACTTACAAGGCTTACAAATTTACAGGACACCCAACAGCCAGAGGACTAAACCTAGTTGCCAAAAACCAATTCCCTCTCCATAATTGCTGGGGAAGGAAGCAAGCTAGTATTCTTACCAAGGTGCTGTCTATTTACCCTATTCAGAGACTATCTTTTGTATCAACCTCCGGCACACAGGAGTCCAATAAATTTGAAATCCACCCCAGTACACTCTGGAAGGTAGTTGGGCCTTAGCTACTTAAACATCTCTCCTGGCTGCTCTGATGGGGGAGCTGGGTATCTCTTCTAGTCTAACCTCTAGCTGCTTTCTAGTTGCTATGGGGTGAGATGAGGTGGAGGGGTCTCTGCTACTCTACCCTTCCCTTGCTTCCATTTCCTGTTCCCAAGAAAAAAGCTTCAGTTTTTGCCTTTACTAATACTCAGAACTTTCCCAAACAGCAGCAGCGTGAAATTGACCTGATTCTTGTGTACAGCCTCCTGAACAGCAGCATTGGAAACTGACAGTGCTCTTATCAATGTTCTCTCTACAAGAGCTTGGCAAAGCTATAAGCAGCAATAGAGGCGCTGAAGCTTTCAGTCTACAGGTTTAGTTGCAGTCAGACAAAACCTGCGTCAATTACACTTGGTTCACTTTAGTTTAAAAAAAAAAAAAAAAAAAAAAAAAGCTTTGATTCCACAGAAGTTCAAGGCACTGAGCCAGAAAGCTCACTATGGGCAAATGGATTGTTCAAACTCAGGTTACATGTACACAAGAAATATCGTACAGCATTTTTACATAAAAATAGTTTATTACAACTTTTAAACTGATTTCCTATGTTTGAGGATGTCACAAAGTTCATGTGGGCTCTGGAAAGCCAATATACTAGCTCAGTGATACTCAGACTGAGGCTTGGGAGAGACAAGTGTCTCTTTAACACATCACCTGCAGCTCTTTCCAGCAATGATATTAAAACACTGTGATTTAATTATTTAACCTAAGCTATTAACCAAATCAGGTTGCTTTTACTATGTTGTTATAACCAATTGTAGTTGATAGAATAGTAATACTTGGCCAGCCATTTTGCTGTGAGATTACACACACACACACACACACACACACACACACACAGTAAATAAAATAATGAATTCACAGTATTGTGGCTTTTTTGGGTAATGTTGATCGCTAATTTGGCTCCACAACCAGTGAGGTCTCAGTTCACTGATGGCATTATACATGAGCTAAAAATTTCTTAATGTACAAGGCCAGCAAATATAATAGTCAAACTGCCTACTGTTAATAAGGCATCTCTGAAGGGAGTAACTTCAACTACAATCAAGTTTAGTTAGTACACTTCTTATGTTGGCTTTCATGAACTTTTTATTTATTTTAACATACAAGAATCACAAGCACAACTAAGGGAGACTTTGTCCTAATGAATTAGACCCATCCAATCCAAAGGAAATCATTAAAAGTTAACAATTAACACAGATCTGTTTTTTTGTAAAAACAGATCAATAAGACTAAGTCAACAATTTGTTTTAAAGTTAAATTAACCTAATCTTGTTTTCATATAGCTCATACAAATAAGCAGCTATTTAAAATGCTATTTCATTAGACATTTTGCAAAAAATATTTACATGACTCAGTGTCAGGGGTTTTAAAAGAGACAGTTGATGATTTTCTTGGGAAACAAATGTTCTGTATGATCCCTCCCCACATCTCTGTTCATATTCACCTCACATCACTTTCAGAGCACTATCAATATTCTATTTTTGGGAGATTACTCACTGGCATATAAGAAAATCAAAACACTACTACAATTTTCAGCTTCATGTATTAAATTATTGTTCTTACCTGAAACTCATTTATGTATTGTGCCATCACAAATTCATGTCTCTCACTTGATAAGGGCTCCACTAATATATCAGGCAAACTTTTATGAACATGTGTTTTCTTCTGAGAAACGGTACCATTTAGGTGACAATCAAAACCTATATTACCCGGGAGCTGGAATCTCTGGTCCTGAGGACCAAATGGTCCCATTACTTCATCTGGCCACACAGTTCTTGGACCTGTCAAAAATTGAGTGCTTACATTATTCTTCACATTGAAAAAACAGTTATTTTTAATTACTAAATAAAAACATTTGAGTGCAATCACGTAAAACAGAAAAAAAAATAATCACAAACATTAAGTGAAAAAACTAAATGTTTCACCATATTAAAAAAATGTAATTTTCTCTCTATTTATTTGAGACAGATAGTTTTTAAGATGTTGAACTCTGGTAGGCAGTAAATGTAACAAAATTTGTTTATTTTTCCTTACATATATCAGGAGGTGCAGCAGCAACATGAGGCTCATCTGAGCCAGAAGATCCTGCAGTGGAAAAAGCCTTGGGATTTACAACCCTTCTGACCAAGGAGTAAAATCCTGGTAGATAGGTCACCAGTCTTGCTCTGTTACAGAGCACCTAAAGAGGACAAAATAAGAAATGAGTGTCATCTGTTGCAAGGAAAAGTGATCAATGAATTTATATTTAACTTTTTAGAAGACAAAACTACATGTAACTCCATAGAAAAACTTATAGTTATGAAGTGTCATTAATTGTATTTTTTAACTGTAAGAATATTTTACACTTCATTAGTACTGTAAGTTTCCTATTCAATTTTGATAAAAGGAAACTGCACAATGCAAACAAAAATGCACACTGAAATACTTCCACACTTGAGCTACAGTTAGAAAGGGGTTAAAAGTCAGGACTATCATTGTGACAACACATGAATGTAAATATGTTTATGTATAGGGTCATGATACACTAGGTATCATTTCCCCTGCTGTTGTTACATTTGGAGGGGAAAAAACAAAAACCTAAAAATACAAAACAATCAGGAAAGTTGATCTTAGGATTCATCAAAATATTTTAGGTAAGTAAATACGGATATCTAATCTCAGTCCTTTGCCCTACAGACGAGCATGTTTTTAGTCCATTCCCTGGTGCAAAGGTATTACAGGATACTTAAAATAATAATAAAATGTAAAAGAATACCAAAGCGCACACAAATTTATTTTAAAACCAAATTATCAGAATGGACAGGAGTAGCAATTCAGTAACTATACCATCTACCTGCAATATTTCAACTTGAGGGACACAGTCAAGCCAAGAAAGCCTAAAGTTAGTACTGACAACATAAATTTGCTCTGCAGACACAAAACATATTTTCAGCCACGAAAAAACAGCAATATGGGTTTACAATCAGAAGGCCACATAGCTCTTGTGTATTCTGCAGAGGCATAATTTGCCACAGAATTGTGTTTCCAAGTCTAAGCATTCAAATACAAAAACAAGACAACACCTACTTCTATGATAGCAAAGAAAAGCCTTAAAAAACAAACCGAGCGTAAATGGATGCAATGTTGTCTTCCTGAGTCTGCAAACAGCCTGAAACAATAGCACTCGGAAGTGTGACCAACTCCAATTCATCTCAATGTTGTTAACTCTGAATCCTATTGATGATAAATTTAAATGTCAACATTGTTCACTATTTTACCATTGATTGGTTTAGCAAAAATATTCAGCTAACGTGCTTAAGCCCACAAATTTAATCTTCTCCCCAAATTTCAAGAACTCCAACTGCTAAGTATCTAACTGCTATAACTTCAAGCTTCCAACAACTTCTAGTTTCTCGACTTCAACAATCCAAATTATGCACTCGAAAAACAAATCTGTAGCCAATTCAAATGTTTAGGGACAGTAAACTAAATTGAATTTTAATACCAATAATAAACCATTATATTTAATTAAATAAACTCCTTCATTTTTAACATACTTAGAGCTACCACAAGATTTCCAATCTGCTGAACTGAAGTGCCCTAAAAATTCAACCTTGCTGCTTAATTTAGGCTCATCTTGTGAGACAGTATTTGGGCCTTTGTTCTACTTTCCTAGAACTGGGGGGAAATTTTTGAGAAGATTTTCAGGGTAGGACTAAATCTTAAGGCTCCAGTGCTACACACATGTATGCACACACTTAACTTTAAGCATTTGAGTAGTCCTATTGACTTTAATGGAACTGCTCACATGCTCAAAGTCAGACATGTGCATGTATGCAGGAGTGGGACTTAAACCTGTCAACCTGAACACAAAGCCTGTACATAGTAAAGGCTAGTGTACCTTACACAGACATCCTTTTTTATTACTTATCTAAAATACATATTAAACTGACAATATCTGACCAAAACCAGACATTTCTTGTATGCAGTTTTGTTGTAGTTGTGGTGGTCTAATATCTTTCATTGGACCAACCCAGGGTGGCCAACCTGAGCCTGAGAAGGAGCCAGAATTTACCAATGTACATTGCCAAAAAGCCACAGTAACACATCAGCAGCCCCCGCAATCAGCTCCATCCCCCCACTCCCAACACCTCCCACCCATTGGTGCCCTTGCCGATCAGCACCTTCCCCTCCCTCCCCGCACCTCCTGATGAGGTTTCATGGCATGCAGGAGGCTGGGAGGGGGAGAAGCGAGGGCATGGCAGGCTCAGGGGAGGGGGCAGAAAGGGGTGGAGTGGGGACAGGGCTGGTCGCAGAGCCAGGGGTTGACCAGTGAGCACCCCCCGGCACATTGGGAAGTTGGCACCTGTAGCTCCAGCCCTGGAGTTGGTCCCTATACAAGGAGCCGCATATTAACTTCTGAAGAGCCGCATGTGGCTCTGAAGCCACAGGCTGGCCACCCTTGGACCAACTTCTGTTGGTGAGAGAAACAAGCTTTTGAGGTTACACAGAGCTCTTCTTCAGGTCAGAAGCTTAAAAGCTTGTCTCTCTCATCAACAGAAGTTGGTCCAATAAAAGACATTACCTCAACCACTTTGTCTTTCTAAAGGCAAACACCACAATCTTGCAGACACTTATATGTGTACATATAAGCTTTTGACATGCACCAGTATTTGCAGGAATCTAGTCTTTAAATTGGAATTTTGGGCCCAAAATTCCTTTAAATTCAAAAGCCACATCACAGCATAGTGCAATCTGATTCCACCTCAATGCTTTACTTGAAATAGGGTACTGTTGCAAATGGGGCACCATCCAGGAATATCAAAATAATAAAACTTAGCACTTAAGGCCCAATTCAACAGACACACACCCACAAAGAATGTCACTGATGTAAATGAGATTACCTATGTTCATACTTCCATGATTAGGGCCTTACAGCATGTGTTATCCTTAGATCTCAAAGTGCTTATAATCAGTACACAATTACTTGAAATCAGCTTTAAGTAATGGCTTTCACAGCCTTGTATTTCACACTATTCTATCAAATAATTTTTGCTTAATATCAGCACAATCAGAACTCAATTTTTTAAATTACAATTTGTGCTGCCAGAACATCCTCTGAAATATCAAAATGTGCTATTTAATGTGAAAGGTTTTGTACAAGATAAATGATTTAGATTGCTGGACAATTTAAAAAAGACAATTTTCTTTTTTAAACTCTATAATAAACATTAAAATATACTCAAGACACAGAACAGACATATATTTTTAGTTTATTGTACACACAGTATAACCACTTAATCTTTACAGTTACAGTTTACATTATCACCAGAAATCCTGTGTAAAAAGATACCCTATATCAAGGGTTCTCAAACTTCATTGTGACATGACCCCCTTCTGACAACAAAAAATACCACACGATCACAGGAGGGGGGACCGAAGCATGTGCATAAGTGTTTGTAGGACTGGGGACAAATATATGAATTTATAAATCAGACTCAAAAAATTCAGCCAGTCAAATTTTTCTATCAGTCAACAATCCAACACTGTTTTTACGTTAAAAAAAGTTGCGTAAAACAGAATCTTTATGAACAACCTAACCTTATGTAGGAGAATTACACAGAATTCCACTGATGCCATGAAAAAATAAAAGAAAAAATAAGAAAATAAAAGAATCTGGTGCCACATAAAATATTAACTATTTTTTTTGTAGTTTGCATGTTGTCTTATCTTAGAGACACAAGGTGGGTGAGGTAATATCTTTTACTGGATAAACTTCTGCTGGTGAGAGACAAAGATTTTGAGCTTACATCGAGCTCTTTTTCAGGGCTAATCTTCAGCTATGAGGGGCATGTGCAGTCTTTCATGGCACCCAACTGAAGTCACAATACAAATGAAAACTAAGTTTCCTGCTTACTGCTGTTTAGCTTAATGACATCGCTAACATTATAAGCTACTGGTAACAGAGCTCAATGACTACATTACTCACATTGGCCATGTCTGAGAGTTGCTCCTCTATTTAAACAAAATTCTTCCTGAAACAGAAGAAAGAAATATTACACACCAGTGACTGGTTATATAGCGTCAGATACTATGGTCGGGAGGATGGTATACAAACCTATCTAGAACATGCACCTGCTTCCGCGCTGCTCAGGAGCCTGGCTGCACTGCAGCTCTCCAAACCGTACCGCACAATTTCCCAAACTCCGCCGACAGCCGCACTGACAGCCTGCAGGGAGCCCGGGGCCATCACACCAACATGAAACGGGTCGGACTGCAGGCAGCCCCCGCCCTTCCGGACGGCAGCACCCGCGGAGGTGGCAGGTCCCTGCCTACAACGTCGCCCCTTAACCCAACCGAAAGCTGCTCAAAGGGGAGTTTTGGACCTTTAAACTCCTGCGTCCGGCGCTGGGAGACGCCAGAGAGGGAAGCGATTTACTGCAGCCCAGTACCCGCTGCGCTGGGAGGCGGGGGCAGGCGATGGGCCATCGGCCTCGCCCGCCTTGTACCAGCAGCCCCCCCGGAGCCCGACTCAGACGCGGTTTGCCTCGGCACAGCAGCCCCTCAGGCCCAGCTCACACCCGGCGAAGGGCCCGTCGCGGTGCAGCCAGCCCGACCCACGGCCACACGAGTGTGGCCGTGCGGAAAGGCAGGCGCTGCGCTGCGGTCGGCGGCCAGGCTCCTACCTCTCTCGCCGCTCTTCCTCCAAAATGGCGCCGCGGCCAACGAATCGACTCCGGGAGCGCATCGCTGAGGAGAGCGCCGAGCTCATCCATGGCGCGGAGCGGGCTGCGCGAATCGGCTCGCGAGAGCGGCCGTTCAGTCTCCGCGCAGCAGGCGGAGCCAATCGACGCAGGCTGCATCGAGGAGGATGGGGAGATCGCCGAGTCCATTCATGAGGCGGCGGCAGAAAGGGGCTGGCTGGGGGCGCGCCGCCGCTTGGAGGCCTGTGCTGGGCAGAGGTTGCAGGGCCCAGCCGGGAGCACGGGGAGATGCGAAGCGCCGGGCGCTGTCGGTTTCTTGGCTGTGTCCCGGCCGGGCCAGCGGCCGTTCCAGGCCAGCACCGCTCTCCTGTCCCGCAGGGGGCAGGACCCCGGCCCCTGCTCGCAGCCCCCAGCTGGGGAGCCCCGGCACAGCTCGAGGCAGAGCAATGGGTCCTGGAGCTGCACTGGTGCCAGGATTGACAAGTGAGGCCCCGTCTCGTCTGTTGTTGGACCAACTTCTGTAGAGGAGAGAGACAAGCTTTCCCACCACGCAGCACTTTCCTTCAAGGGCCCATCAAAGCTATTACCTCACCCAACATGCTGGGGCCAACATGGCTCCTACAACCCTGCAAACAGCTTAACTTGGGCTTTGTCTAGGCTACAAAGTTTTCTTGGCAAAAGGCTGCTGCTTTCATTAAAATCACTCTTGCACATCCACACTAGCTCCTTGTGTCAGCAGCCTGCAGCCACGCAAGCAGCTCTTGTGTGCACCAGAGAGCAGTGCACTGTGGTACCTATTCTGCTGTGCAACTGGCTGCAGGGTGCTTTGGGATGGGTTTGCAGTGCCTCATGGGGCAGGTAGCCTCACATGATACAGGTTTCTCAAGCCCTTCCGGGAGCACCCTAGTAGAGTGTTGGCCCCTTTTTCAATTTAAAGGTATGGGGGGAGGGAGAGAAGAGTGGTGTGTCTGGGGAAGGGGAGACAACAGGCTGCCCAAGCTATCCGGGGAAGGGGGACACCCCCACCCCACATCAGCCCCTGGCTTGGCTCCACACAGCAGTCTCTCTTGAAGCAGCCCGCTCTGTGGGCCTAGGATTCTGTGATTCCCTCTAAGTCCTACCACAGCCTACTCAGCTGCTTGGAGCAGCATCTTGAGCAGCTCTTTGAGCTCTCTATGCTGAGGAATGTCAAAAAGCAACACTGCAGTGTCTCCCCCACCCCCAGTAGCAGTCTGCCTGGTGCTCTGTTCCTAGTGCAGGACAGAACCAGAGGTCAGCAACATGTCCGTGGTAAAAATTTTGAGATTTGTGCTAATTTTTCAAGAAACACTGAATGACGTAACCCTCTCCACACACTGTCTGTCACTAAATAGGGTATTTTTGCCAAGTCTGTCACACAACATTGTGATGCTGACCCCTGGGCAGAACAGGAGCATTCAATGCTAATGATTTGCTCTTTGTGGAGCAGCACACTCAGCTGTCAGATACTTCCCAGAGATTTGAAAGGAGCGGGGTGCATGCTTGCAGGGCAGCAGAAATGGAAACAATGAGCAGAGCAGTTAAGGTGGGCATTGTGGGATACTGGCGGAAGCCAGTTCTGTCAACAAAACAAACAGCAGTGTCTATGCTGATGCTTTGTCCCTTTAACTTTGCTGCAAAAGGCTTTATGCCGCTTGTTGAGGTGGTTTTATTTTGTTGGCAAAAGGCAGCTTTTACCGACAAAACTTTGTGATGTAGACAAGATCTTAGACTCAGGTAGATTGATTTAAAACAATATACTGTAGAAATAGAATGGGAGAGAAAAACTAGTGTGTATTTGGAATGGAGTCCAAGGGGCAGCAAAGAAGAATATCTCAGCCATTTTGATTTCCCGCTATAGCATAGGCAGGTAGTGGCCAAGATCCTTGGTCAATGTCACTGCCAGGATTAGAAATGTAAAGGGAGGATTTCCCAGCTCTTGCTCATTCCTTTGTGCCATACCACTGGTTTTATGGCATTACTCTTGGAAGATTTGGAAAGATTAAGGAATGAGTTGCTTATAACATTACAAAACTATTGTACAAAACATTGAAATTAAGATATAATTTCCAAATCAATCTTCTATCTAATAAATTTATTGAGGTAAATGTTTCATGAATGTTCAGTATTTTTGCTTTATCTAATTACACTTTGAATGGGACAGAAGCAGGTCAGACAGGAACAGATATGAAAATCAAACCAAATTATACATTTTCACAGTATAAACAAAGAAGAAATTTGGACCCTATATGTCACAGTATATTTCTAAACACGGGATTATGATACATTTATCCTGCAATGAGGTTCATGAGGTCTGTCCTTTACAATTCTGATTGCAGGATTAGGGCCTTGTTTCATACGTTCATAGCAAAGGAATTGAAACAGAAGAGTCATAGGGAGGAAGCAGTCAGGGAAATGAAGTTATGTGGTTACTTAGTAAATGTATACATACAATTTTAAAATAGCTTTTAATAAACCAGCTGCTTCCATAACAAAACCAGGGTGAAATCCTTAATCCATTGAACTCAGTAGCAAAACTCTCATTGACTTCAGGGAGGTCTGGATTTCATCCTAAAATTCCAATGCAGACAAAAGGTAAATTGCTCTCCAACTGCCCCATCTGGGGTGGGGGTGGGGGGGGCTCATCTGGACCAACAACTGAGGAGGTGGATTAAATGTACTGGAAGCAGCATTCCACAGCTGGATATTGCTTAGAATTGAAGGACTCAAGGCTGGGTGCAGTGGCAGTCTAAAAAATTCCATATTTGAGCTGCTGTATAAATTGTTTCTGGGCATTTTAGGCATTCTAAATACTTGAACATGTGCACAGGAGCCGGAAGGTGAACACCATTGCACTTTATCAGTACTGTAAACAAGTTCAAATGCAATTCATGTCCTAAGGAATAAAACTTATTTAATTGGCAAAAAAACAAAAAAACAAAAACTAATCGAGCAAAACCAACCAATCAAAACAACATTTTCTAAGGTACCATCTAACTCTGATCTTCCAGTATATCTTGTCTATCTGTGTCTCATAGATTGTAAACACTATGGGGGCAGATACGATTTTTTTCTTGCACAGTGCCAAATATGTCAGCGCTTAAATAAAAAATAGCAAGAAGAAAACAGTGAGTATTTGAATACACTAACATCAATGGAATGGAGAAAAAACACCTGCTGTCTTCCACATCCTAGTATATCAAGGAGATGTGTGTGAAATCTTACCTACGTGCATTAGGGATATGCACTGTGGCCCTATCCAGCACAGCATTTAAACTTAAAATTAAGCACTTTAAGGACTTTACTGGATCAGGGCCTAAGAGAGGAAAGAGAATAGCAAAAACAAAGTGATATCTGAATAGACAATGGGGAGAGAGAGATAAAGAGAGGTCAGTGAAAGTTCTGCAGCCAATCAATATTCACAGGACTTTCTCATATCTGTGGGTGTTCACTGAGATGCCTATCCACAGTTTGATAGTGTCTTTGTATCTGTATGCAGAGGCACCCTTGGTGTCAAAGAGCTACATTTTGCCCTCCTTTCCCATTCTGTATATACCTGGGTATCAAGATGCTCACAGTTCCGTCCGCTACCTCCAAAATGCATTTGTTCTGAATGACCAGACTTTTCTCTACACTAAATGGCCCAATAACAATGATGTAGTTGAAACCAGGCAATCACTACATTCTTGAATGAATTAACACAGAAAAATGATAAAAGACACCGTGTCACCTGTGAGCAAACACTTTTCACAAAGTGATCACTCTAAATCTGACCCATCAGTGCTCATTTTCAAAGGAAACCTGCACAACACTTTCAAAGATGAGCCTGGGATCTTAAATTCATAACTTTGTTAGACACTAAAAATCATGTTCTTAATAAAGGCACTGGATTTACAGCTTATTACAACCCCTTTTTGTCCTATAACTACAGCGGTGTTGATGGGCCACTTCACCTTGAATGGTCCCATAGAATGTGTGGTAACTACTTATGCTAAATTATCTGTTTGAGCTTGTATTTAGCTGTGACACTCTGAGTACCTTTCCCAGACCTGAAGAAGAGGTCTGTGTAGCTCTCAAAAGCTTGTCTCTCATAACCAGAAATTGGTCTAATAAAAGATTATCTCACCCACCTTGTCTCTCCAATATCCTGGTAGTGATACACTTACAACACAGCAAACGGGCTTTTCTCTGTAAGGTGATCTTAACCTGCTGAAAGAGCCTGGAAACTACTTAAGTGCAGTCCCTGCTGTCTAGTCAAAAAGACAGTTGTTTATGGTCATTATTTTATTGGTACTGGCACATCTAAGATGCTCAACATGACATTTGTAGGGCTAGGCTCAGGATTTGGACACAAGAGTATAGAGATAAAACGTATCTTTTATTGTAGTGTGGTGCAGTACTGTTTATGTCCACCAGGTAGCAGTAGCTGTTAACAGAAAGTCTGTGTGCAGTGAAGAAGAAAACTTAAGCTATGGTTATTTTAGGCTTTGGGAATAGAATGAAGAAAAATGAATAAAAGTGTGTATTATTACTGAACAAAACAAAGGGGGAGGTGTTCAAAGGCACAAAGGGCAGTTAGATACCTACTGCCGTTTTTGTCTTTGGAAATCTCCATTAGAAGTGCTGCATGTTTTCCCAAAGCACACTCTGCAAAATAATAATAAAAAGACATTGTCTATTTTCTTGTGTTAACAAAACCTACCAATCCTCCTTTTGGGGGGAACTGGTGTCAGATCTGCTTGGGAGGCATGAGCTTTTTCATAAACAACCACATTGGGCTAAATGATGTAATTCCATTGGCTCAGTTTTAAAATTATATTTATTCATTTACTTGCTAATTCATAATATTCATCACAGTTTGTTTCCCAGTCAGTGCAGACTGCTGAGACTACTGTGTACATGCACATACATCAACACACTCACTGTCTGAACATGAATCTCTATTGTGTTCTGGGCCCATTATGCTCCTCTAGCACATCAAGGGAGCTGGAAGTCCAGCAGATCATCTGGCCCCCAGGAAATTCTGCCATCATAGGAGGAATCCCCAGATGGTGTAGAGAGGGTGTAATGCAGGGTTTCTCAAAGAGGGGTCGCCGCTTGTGTAGGGAAAGCCCCTGGCAGGCCCGGCTGGTGTGTTTACTTGCCCCATCCGCAGGTCCGGCCAGTCGCGGCTCCCACTGGCTGTGGATAGCTGCTCTGGGCCAATGGGAGCTGCTGGAAGCGGGGCCAGCACATCCCTTGGCCTGTGCCACTTCCAGCAGCCCCCATTGGCCCAGAGCAGTGATCCACAGCCAGTGGGAGCTGAGATCGGCTGGACCTGCAGATAGGACAGGTAAACACACCGGCCCGGCCCACCGGGGGCTTTCCCTACACAAGCAGTGACACCTGTTTGAGAAACCCTGGTGTAATGGCTCTATATTGCTCTCTACACAACCCACTGATGTAGTGGGTGAAGGTCCTCAAACTTGTACACAGAGGGCCCAGCTGGCCCAAGAAAGGGGGAAATGCAAAGATGGCTTACAGCCACTTTTCTTACTCCACGCCCCGCAACCCTGCACTGAGCATAGCTTGGCTAGAACAGAGGATTAGAATCTTTACACCTGTAGCTTCCAAAAGGTTCCGGCAGGTTCATGCCTTTCTCCGTATTCAATGACAATTATACTATTCTCTGTTTCAAACAACACTGAGGTAAAGCATGCTAAAAAAAACTTTAGGGCGCACCAGCAGGGTCTGCATGCTAATGCTCAACACGTTAGTGCGCTTTAGAAATCACAACTCCATTACTCCTCTATGTAGATGAGCCCTTGGTCACTCAAGTTAATAAATTTAGGATCATTTTGGGATAGTCTCCACTACCACATTACATCAGCACAGCTGCACCAATGTGGCCATGCGGCTGTAACACGGCTGGTGAAGACACTTCTGTACTTATGGGAGAGCACTCTCACACTCCTGAGCAATGTAAATTACATCGACTTAAGCAGTAGTGTAGACAAGCCCTGTGATTCCTCCCTTCTCTCAAGTCCTGTTGCTTTTCCTTCTAGATCTCCAAAATTTGTCCCTTCATCTCTGTACCCATTTTTGAATCTCTGGTGCATTCCCTGTTATTTTTGACTTGGACTGTGATAAATGTGTCCTCTCTGGCTTGAAGTTATGCAACTAATCATGTAGGTTTGCCCTTGCTTGCTGCTCTGATATCAGCCTACATCTCAAATCCCTTTACAGGGCTTCTTCTTGTCTCTTTCCACTTCGAGTTCAAACACTCCATCTTCAGCCTCAAACCTCTGCGGAGTGCCCATCTCTGCCAGCATCTTGGCTCTTGCTAAGTCTACTACAGACTGTCTCATGTAATATATTCTTCCAAGTGCTTTCATCACAAAACCATCTCCACCAAACAGTTTTGAACTCTTTTTCATTCTGTCCCCACGTCTGAAATAGCCTCCCTCTTCCAGTGTGTCACTCAACCTTATTATCTGTGTACAAGTTCCTCCCAAAGCCTTCTCTCTTTGTGCCACGTAACAGAGATAGCCATTCACCCTAGCTCTCCTGCCTTCCCTCAGAATCCTATAGTTTAGCTTGCTTTACAATAGAAATATAATGCTAGAATTTGATGGCCGGGGATGGGGAAACCCTTGGAACTAGCAACATGTGCCAAAGATAAAGACCCAATGCTTTACGTTTATGTAGCATTCTTTTCCCCAGCCTTTATCAGTATTTTGTCTAATTTAGATTTCACGATCTTTGGGGCAGGGTTATCCCTGGTATATCTGAAAAACACCATGCAAACTAATGGCACTATTTAAACACTGAAATAATAATACAAAGGGAAAGAGGTTTTGTCAAGGTTCTTTCCCCACTCTGAACTTTAGGGTACAGATGTGGGGACCTGCGTGGGCACCTCTAAGCTTAATTACCATCTTAGATCTGGTATCGCTGCCACCACCCCCAAGCACTACTTTTCTTCCCTGGGTAGTCTTGAGAGACTTCACCAATTTCCTGGTGAACACAGATCCAAACCCCTTGGATCTTAAAACAAGGAAAAAATCAATGAGGTATTTAAAAAAAGGCTTTTAATTAAAGAAAAAAAAGGTAAAAGAAAACCCTCTGGGAGAGATTAGCATACCAGCTACTCTCACAGACAACAGATTCAAAACACAGAGGATGTTCCCTGGGCAAAAACTTAGTTAACAAAAACACCCAGAATACCCAAATTTGATAATTCTCTTAGTGGTACCAAGACAAGTTACAAAGAAAATAAACATAAACCTATTTATCCCTTTCTAAAACTTACTACTCTGATAAGAGGCTGGTTCCTTGATCTTTTTCACTCCGGCTGAAACTGAAACTCTAAACAAAGGAAAACTTCCTTCCTTCCTTTCGAAACATCTTGTTCCCCCATTGGTTCCTCTAGTCAGGTGTCAGCTAGGCTAAGTGAACTTCTTAACCCTTTACAGATAAAAAAGGCATTAACCCTTAACTATCTGTTTATGACAGGCTTAATGCCACAAAACCTCTGTACTCTGAGGCTCGAGGGTATGTCATTCTAGCGCTGTAATGTGGATGCAGCATACACCGACAGAAGAGTTTTTTTTTTTATTAGGATATGTCTACACTACGAAATTACTCTGATTTTAGAGAAGTCGATTTTTGGCAACAGATTGTATAAAGTCGAGTGCATGTGTCCACACTAAGCACATTAATTCGGCGGTGTGTGTTCATAGTACCGTGGCAAGCATCGACATTCTGAGCGGTGCACTGTGGTAGCTATCCCACAGTTGCTGTCGTGCCCGCTGCCCATTGGAATTCTGGGTTGAGCTCCCAATGGCTGATGGGGCCAAAAATTTGTCACGGGTGGTTATGGGTAAATGTCGTCAGTAAACCCTCCCCCCGTGAAAGCAATGGCAGACAATTATTTTCCGCCCTTTTCCCTGGATTGCCCGAGCAGACGCCATAGCATGGCAAGCATGGACCCCATTCAGCTCACCACAGCAATTATGAGCACTGTAAACATCTCCTGCATTATTGTGCAGTTTATGCAGAAAAAGAAGCTGAAATACCAGGCGAGGAGGCGACGGCAGCGCGATGACAAGAGTGATGAGGGCATGGACACAGACTTCTCTCAAAGAGCAGGCCCCAGCAATGTGGACATCATGGTGTTATTGAGGCAGGTTCATGCCATGGAACACTGATTCTGGGCCTGGGAAACAAGCAGAGACCGGTGGGACCGTATAGTGTTGCAGGTATGGGATGATTCACAGTGGTTCCAAAACTTTCGCATGCATAAGGGCACTTTCATGGAATGTTGTGACTTGCTTTCCCCTGCCCTGAACTGCAAGAATACCAAGATGAGAGCAGCCCTCACAGTTCACAAGGGAGTGGCGATAGCCCTCTGGAAGCTTGCAATGCCAGACAGCTACCAGTCAGTCGGGAATCAATTTGGAGTTGGCAAACCTACTGTGGGGGTTGCTGTCATGCAAGTAGCCAGCGCAATCACTGAGCTGCTGCTATCAAAGGTAGTGACTCTGGGAAATGTGCAGGTCATAGTAGATGGCGTTGCTGCAATGGGATTCCCTAACTGTGGTGGGGTGATAGATGGAACCCATATTCTTATCTTGGGACCGGACCACCAAGGCAGCCAGTACATAAACCACAAGGGGTATTTTTCAATGGTGCTACAAGCACTGGTGGATCACAAGGGCTATTTACCAGCATCAACATGGGATGGCCAGGAAAGGTTCATGACACTTGTGTCTTCAGGAACCCTGGTCTGTTTAAATGGCTGCAGGAAGGGATTTATTACCCAGACCAGAAAATAACAGTTGGGGACGTTGAAATGCCTGTAGTTATCCTTGGGGATGCCATGGCTCATGAAGCCGTACACAGGCACCCTGGACAGTAGTAAGGAGCTGTTCAATTAAAGGCTGAGCAAGTGCAGAATGGTGGTACAGTGTGAATTTGGATGTTTGAAGGGTCGCTGGTGGAGTTTGTTGACTCGCTCAGACCTCAGTGAAACCAATATTCCATTGTTATTGCTGCTTGCTGTTTGCTCCATAATTTCTGTGAGAGTAAGGGGGAGACGTTTATGGCGGGGTGGGAGTTGAGGCAAATCGCCTGGCCGCTGATTACATGCAGCCAGACACCAGGGTGATTAGAAGAGCACATCAGGAAGCGCTGCACATCAGAGAAGCTTTGAAAACCAGTTTCATGACTGGCCAGGTACAGTGTGACAGTTCTATTTGTTTCTCCTTGATGAAAACCCACCCCCTTTGGTTGACTCTAAAATTCCCTGTAAGCCAACCGCCCTCCCCCTTTGATCACAGCTTGGAAATAAAATAAAGTCACCGTGATTTAAAAACCATGTAGTCTTTATCAATTGATTATAAAAATAGGGAGATAACTCACAAGGTAGCCCAGGTCACTGGGTGGGGTGTGGGAGGAAGGGAGGAGGAAGGAAAAGGCCACTTCAATACTTGTTGAATGACAGCCTCTGTCCACTGAGGTGGAGTGTTGGGTGCCTGGAACCCCCGCCTATGTTCTTGGACATCTGGGTGAGGAGACGACTATGGAACTTGGGGAGGAGGGACGGTGGTTAAACAGGGGCTGCAGTAGCAGTCTCTCCAGCTGATGTTCCTGAACCTCCACCAGATGCCAGATCATGTCCGTTTGTTCCCACAGTAGCCCCAGCATTGCATCTTGCCTCCTCTGATCTTCCTGCAGCCACTTCTCCTCACGTTCACTGTCCGCTTTCCTGTCCTGTGCTATTGTGTCCCTCCACACTTTCTGCTGAGCTCTTTCAGTGTGGGACGCCTGCATGAGCTCAGAGAACATTTCATCGCACTTGCATTTTTTTGCCGCCTTATCTGAGATAGCCCTTGGGACGGAAGAGGGAGGCTTGAAACATTTGCAGCTGCAGGAGGAGAAAAAGGGAGAGAAGTATTTAAAAAGATACATTTTACAGAACAATGGGTATACTCTTTCACGGTGAACAACACTATTCACATTACATAGTACATGTAATTTTGGTACAAGGTCATTTTTTGCATCTTATATTGAGTGCTTGTGGCTTTGGTGTTAGAGATTAAACATGCTGGGCAACAGAATTCAGCTTGCAGGTGGCCATGGTAAGCCATAGTCTTTCAGCTTCTGAAACCTTCATAACAGCAGCGCTCTCCTTTCTCATACTAAGCAAAGCCCGTTGAGTTGTCCATTTAGGGCTGCAGTTTTCATGTTAATGTGCAGAAGCAGAAACCAAACTAACCCCTCCCATCCTTTTCTCTGGGACGACTGCTTTAACCCTTCCCACAACTGCACCGTGTGGCTGGTATCAGGGAAGATCCCTGCTAGTCAAATGAGAACAGTTGAGCATGAAGCCCGCCCCCGATCCTTTTCTCTGCAATGATCGCTTTAACCCTTCCTCAACCACGTGGCTTGTATCAGGGAAGATTTCTGCTAGCCAAATGCAAACAGCTTAGTGCCAATGCTCTCCCTCCTCCCCGCTTTGCTAACTGCGGGGAGGATTTCTTTTCAGCCACAGGCAAACAGCCCAATAGGAACGGCCACCAATGACTGTCCCCTTAATTAAATTCCCGTATTTCAACCAGGTTACAATGAACTATATCACTCTCCTGAGGATAACACAAAGAAATAAAGAACGGATGTTGCTTGAATGCCAGCAAACACCGGGACCATATGATGCCAGGCTTTGTCATGCAATGATACCAGATTACTTGCTACTAGCATGGCACGGTAAAGTGTCCTACCATGGAGGACGAAATAAGGCTGCTTTCCCCAGAAACCTTCTGAAAAGTCTTTTAGAGTACCTCCAGGAGAGCTTCATGGAGATGTCCCTGGAGGATTTCTGCTCCATCCCCAGACACGTTAGCAGACTTTTCCGGTAGCTGTACTGGCCACGAATTCAATCCAAGTCCTCAGGGCAAATTAATCATTAAAAAACGCTTGTTTTTAAACCATGTTTTATATTTACAAAGGTACACTCACCAGAGGTCCCTTCTATGGCGTCATGGTCCAGGATACTGCCTTGGGAGGGTTGGGAAGGTATTTTAGTCAGAGTGAGAAAAAGATCCTGGCTGTGCGGGAGAATGGTGTGCTGTGCGCTTTCCTCAACCTCGTCCTCCTCCTCCTTATCTTCCCTGTCCGAAAGTCCTCAGGCATGGCGACTGAGAGTACCCCATCATCAGAGTCCATGAACAGGGGTGGGGTACTGGTGGCGGCCCCCCCTAGAATTGCCTGTCAGTGTAGAAGCAGCATGTCTGTGGCTCTGTCCCAGAGCGTCCGTTTGATTCTTTGGCTTTCTGGTACACTTTTCTTAGCTCCTTAAGTTTCACGCAGCACTGTGTTGAGTCCCTGTTGTGGCCTCTGTCCATCATGGCCTTGGAGATTTTTTCAAATGTTTTGGCATTCCGTCTTTTGGAACAGAGTTCGGATAGCATGGAATTGTCTCTCCATACAGCGATCAGATCCAGCACCTCCCGTATGGTCCATGCTGGAGCTCTTTTTCGATTCTGCGACTGCATGGTCACCTATGCTGATGAGCTCTCTATGCTGGGCAAACAGGAAATGAAATTCAAAAGTTTGCGGAGCTTTTCCTGTCTACCTGGCCAGTGCATCCAAGTTCAGATTGCTGTCCAAAGTGGTAACAATGGTGCACTGTGGGATAGCTCCCAGAAGCCAATACTGTCAAATTGCATCCACACTAACCCTAATTCGAACCGGCAATGTTGATTTCAGAGCTACTCCCCTCGTCGGGGAGGAGTACAGAAATCAGTTTTAAGAGCCCTTTATGTCAACAAAAATGGCTTTGTTGTGTGGACAGGTGCAGGGTTAATTCGATTTAATGCTGCTAAATTCGACCTAAACTCATAGTGTAGACCAGGCCTTAGTGTAGGAACACCACTACCCCAAACAATACTAATTATCTTGACAGAAGCCCTCTTCCATCAACATAGCTGAATCCACTCTGGGGGTTATGTTGGCATGATTATGTCTGTCAGGGATGTGTTATTGCTGGATGTGTAAGAGCTGTATGCTGCTTCCCTCTACAGTAGAAGAGAATCACCCATAAAACATGTTTGAAGTAACAGGATTAAAAAACTTTTCTATTATTTTTGCTGTTTCATTGCTGTCTGTTCAATGCAGTGATGTTGGTTAAGTATAGGTGAATTTAAACGCCTGTCTTCAAAGTAAAAAGTTTAGATGTCCATATCCCTTAGCGACTGAACACTTGACATAGTCTTCAGTTTGTTTCAGTTATGAAACAGCTCCTTTGAGATGATTGCTTTGTTCTGCTGATGCATTATTAGCATAAAATAAATCTACAGGCTTTGGTGCATGGCTCAAAATCTAAAAATCAGAAAAAAATAATATAGTAGCTTCATTATTCATAGAAGTCACATCCATCCAGTTACAATCAGAGGGCTCCTGCTCCCACTGAATTCAATGACAGCTTTGCTACTAAGTTCAGTCGAAGTAGGAGTAGATCTTTTATATTACATTTTAAACAATGATGATTTATAATTTCAGCATTTTCATGCATTCATTTTTCCACAGAACAATTGCACACAGTTGCTTGGTGCACTTGCCAATTGGATTATTTCTATGTTATCACAATCAAATCTCATTTGCTTGCAAATTAATAATTGTGGTGGAACTCTGAACTTCAGTATAGAAAGATTGAAGACATGCAATTTTAACTCTATAGACATTTCAATTGTTTTCTTCTCGCATAAAACTTTTCTAGATTCTGCTTAGTCTGTATTGACTTGGACCCAGGCAATCCCAGTTTTAACAATACCATAAGATTAACACTTCAAGTTTCTCAAATCAGTCAATGGTTTGTCCTATTCCCTCTGAAATGTATGGCATGAATTCATAAACATCAATTGCAAAGAAGTTGCTGCCAAATTCAAAGGAGACAGCAAAATCAAATGATCCAATTACATATTTATCAAATATTAATCATGACAATCTTTCAGTCCTTTATAGTGCCAACATTCCTCTCCCAGAGTGTCAGGAAAGTAATTAGTAGCTGGTTTTGATTAAATTCTTACCTTGGAGATGACATTTTTCAGTTGGAAGAGAAATGCACACAGACAAAAGATTTTTAACTGATTCTTTACTTTAAAATGTTTTGAGGCATATCTATAAATTGAGTTTGCTGAATATTTATTAATTTGCAATTGAGGAAACGTCATAACATTGGGCAGAGGCACACAGAATCCACATCAGAGACTGTTCCGAAATATACGGGCTTTACACAATACTGTAATCCAGCAATTAAAATGTTAATCATCTCACACGGTAAAAACGTGGGCTAACCTGGAGTACTGTGTTCCTACAGACTGTTAAGTTCTACTCTGTTTAATATAGCTGCATTAAGCAACATGACTCCACATCCGTCACATGTTGTTTGTTTTCTCATTTCCTTTCCAGAGCGAGACGCATGTGGAATGGAGTGTCTTGTTTTGGTAGGATTGGTTTTGTTGTTAATGATACCTGTTGCTATGTGTTTGTGTTAGAGAAGCATCAAAGAAATATACCTTGCTCTTGGAGTTGAAAGCGGTGAGGTTTGTGATACAAGTTCCTGGGAAGAGGGATACAAGTTGACACATTTGTAACCCTTCTGCCCCTCTGAGTTGGCAGCAACAAGGGCCGGGTTCAGTGTCCAGGGGTTTTGTTTCAATAACACAATGCAAAACTGGCTCGAGACCCCACCCAGTGACCTGGGACAATTACATACCACTCCCCTCCGGGAGCCTCTAGGAGGCAATACTTCCCCTCTCGCAAGCACAGAGTCTGAATGTAGCAAAATCCTTTTAANGGCTTTGTTGTGTGGACAGGTGCAGGGTTAATTCGATTTAATGCTGCTAAATTCGACCTAAACTCATAGTGTAGACCAGGCCTTAGTGTAGGAACACCACTACCCCAAACAATACTAATTATCTTGACAGAAGCCCTCTTCCATCAACATAGCTGAATCCACTCTGGGGGTTATGTTGGCATGATTATGTCTGTCAGGGATGTGTTATTGCTGGATGTGTAAGAGCTGTATGCTGCTTCCCTCTACAGTAGAAGAGAATCACCCATAAAACATGTTTGAAGTAACAGGATTAAAAAACTTTTCTATTATTTTTGCTGTTTCATTGCTGTCTGTTCAATGCAGTGATGTTGGTTAAGTATAGGTGAATTTAAACGCCTGTCTTCAAAGTAAAAAGTTTAGATGTCCATATCCCTTAGCGACTGAACACTTGACATAGTCTTCAGTTTGTTTCAGTTATGAAACAGCTCCTTTGAGATGATTGCTTTGTTCTGCTGATGCATTATTAGCATAAAATAAATCTACAGGCTTTGGTGCATGGCTCAAAATCTAAAAATCAGAAAAAAATAATATAGTAGCTTCATTATTCATAGAAGTCACATCCATCCAGTTACAATCAGAGGGCTCCTGCTCCCACTGAATTCAATGACAGCTTTGCTACTAAGTTCAGTCGAAGTAGGAGTAGATCTTTTATATTACATTTTAAACAATGATGATTTATAATTTCAGCATTTTCATGCATTCATTTTTCCACAGAACAATTGCACACAGTTGCTTGGTGCACTTGCCAATTGGATTATTTCTATGTTATCACAATCAAATCTCATTTGCTTGCAAATTAATAATTGTGGTGGAACTCTGAACTTCAGTATAGAAAGATTGAAGACATGCAATTTTAACTCTATAGACATTTCAATTGTTTTCTTCTCGCATAAAACTTTTCTAGATTCTGCTTAGTCTGTATTGACTTGGACCCAGGCAATCCCAGTTTTAACAATACCGTAAGATTAACACTTCAAGTTTCTCAAATCAGTCAATGGTTTGTCCTATTCCCTCTGAAATGTATGGCATGAATTCATAAACATCAATTGCAAAGAAGTTGCTGCCAAATTCAAAGGAGACAGCAAAATCAAATGATCCAATTACATATTTATCAAATATTAATCATGACAATCTTTCAGTCCTTTATAGTGCCAACATTCCTCTCCCAGAGTGTCAGGAAAGTAATTAGTAGCTGGTTTTGATTAAATTCTTACCTTGGAGATGACATTTTTCAGTTGGAAGAGAAATGCACACAGACAAAAGATTTTTAACTGATTCTTTACTTTAAAATGTTTTGAGGCATATCTATAAATTGAGTTTGCTGAATATTTATTAATTTGCAATTGAGGAAACGTCATAACATTGGGCAGAGGCACACAGAATCCACATCAGAGACTGTTCCGAAATATACGGGCTTTACACAATACTGTAATCCAGCAATTAAAATGTTAATCATCTCACACGGTAAAAACGTGGGCTAACCTGGAGTACTGTGTTCCTACAGACTGTTAAGTTCTACTCTGTTTAATATAGCTGCATTAAGCAACATGACTCCACATCTGTCACATGTTGTTTGTTTTCTCATTTCCTTTCCAGAGCGAGACGCATGTGGAATGGAGTGTCTTGTTTTGGTAGGATTGGTTTTGTTGTTAATGATACCTGTTGCTATGTGTTTGTGTTAGAGAAGCATCAAAGAAATATACCTTGCTCTTGGAGTTGAAAGCGGTGAGGTTTGTGATACAAGTTCCTGGGAAGAGGGATACAAGTTGACACATTTGTAACCCTTCTGCCCCTCTGAGTTGGCAGCAACAAGGGCCGGGTTCAGTGTCCAGGGGTTTTGTTTCAATAACACAATGCAAAACTGGCTCGAGACCCCACCCAGTGACCTGGGACAATTACATACCACTCCCCTCCGGGAGCCTCTAGGAGGCAATACTTCCCCTCTCGCAAGCACAGAGTCTGAATGTAGCAAAATCCTTTTAATAAAGGAGGGAAACAACGTGGCATCATATTGAGGAAACACCACAAACAGTATTCATAACATAAACCATGAGCAAAAGACCCACCAAGTAAGTTTTGGCAATGTCCTTTTCCCCTTAGGGTCGTAAGTCCAATCACCGCAAAGTCCAACAACCCAAAAGTCTCTGTCCCTGGTCAGTGCTGCCCCAGCGTTCAAAAGTTTATCTTCAGAGTTTTACCCCCCCAGCCTGGGAGGGCTCCTTTCCACCCCCTGGCTGGACCCCAGTGCACCTCTGGCTCTGGACAGTCTCTGGTTCCAACCACCTGTGGGGCCTTGCCTGCCTCCCGAGAGCTGAGCTGCTTGGGAATGGTGCAGAAGCCTGGCCAGTCTCAGCCAGTTGGGGCGGACAGTGTAGGGGGCTTGGCTGGGCCCCTCCAGGCAAGTAGGTCCTGAAGGAGCCTGGCCAGGGCAGGCCCTAGCCTGGCTGATCGTGCCACTCCCCAGGGCAGAGCGATTCCCCACCCCAGGACCAGCCCTGGCTGTGCTCCCAGCTCAGCCTGGCAAACACAATTGCCTCCCAGCAGGGTTGGTGAGTGCAGCTGGGAGGCAGTGCATGGGGAAGTGGGTCTCTGGGGGGCCTGGAAGGGGGTTCTGGGCTGTAATTTGGCAAGGAAGATCTCTGTGTGTTGGGGCACTAGGGAGTGGGGGTTATGTGTGAGGTGCTGGGTTGTTGTACTGGGGCTGTGGGCAGGGGGGTGCTGGGCAGGGGTGGTGTGCAGGGCACTGTGCATTTGTATGGGGGATCTGGGAAGTCACTGACCATAGTGGGTCAGGAAGGGAGGGGCCCTCTGGTCATAGGGAGTCAAGGAGGTTTTGCAGAGGTGCCAACTTTCTGATGCTCTTAGCAGCAGTTGGAGCATGCCCCAGAGGGTTGAGGGAGCATGACTCCATCTGCTAAGAGCACTGCTTTAACCCCTTCTGCTCCAGTGCGGGGCCAGTCCGCCCCATCACAGATGCCTAATTTAGAATGGCAGAGGTTAGTTAAATAGCTAAATAAATAATGAGTGAGAAATATTTTAAAAATATATTTTTAAAGTGATTAGTACAAGTGACTGTCACTGTATCAATCTGTGTGCCGTAGTGAATAGTGCTGGTGCTGGCCACTTATGCAACAGCCTCAATTAAATTTCATTAAGACTTAGGTAAACTGAAATTAATTGATTTGTGGTCTCCAAGAGGTGGCGCAGGGGTGGGAAGAGGCAGGATGGGAGTAGGGCCTGAGGTAGAGTGGGAATCTCCTTGTATTATTTAGGAATAATTAAGGGCCGGATTTTCAGAAATTTAGGATATGCACTACAACCTTTGATTTCAGCTGGAAGTTTAGGTGCTCAGAGCTTCTGAAAATTAGGAACAAAGTTTTAACATAGTAACTATAGTTTTAACAGAAGTCAAAAGGGCTCTAAGCAGGTACAAGGGTCTGTCTGCTTGGAGCATCTTGCTTGCAGGATCAAGACCTAAGAAACTGATTGGTTCAGCACATACAATTTCATCCTGTATATTTATTATTTTTATCTAACGTGCCTTTTTAATGTAAAACCCATACTTCTTGTCCTATGTTTGCCTTCCCATCAGTAGTAGAAAGCTCAGGCCCTTACTATAGAACTGTAATTAGGAAATAAATTAGATTGATTTATAGAGTGAAAAAAAAAGAAATTCACCTAATTATTATTTTTTTCCATAAGAAATGGCCCTTAAATTAAAATAACACTGTAAACATAGGTATCTTCCAGTCTACTTTAGGTTCACTTAGATATGGAGGCAGGGTACTGGAGACAGGAAAAAAATGTGGGTTGTTAATCTGTCCTATACTCCTATCCAGTGGTTTTTGCATTTCTAGATTTTTGAAGATTTTCCTCATAGTACCTGCATTTCCTCTGTGCAAGTTGTTCATTTCCCTTGGTCAGAAATCTTTAAGCTTTATGCTGTTCCTTATTCTTGATGTTATTTATTTTATTTTCAAGATTTATTTTTTTGGAATTTCCAGCTGTCTCCTTCACACAATCTGCTGAACCTGTAGTCCTTGCATTTGAAATGAGGAACTGCTTCCAACTGTTACAGAAATGGTAATGAAAAAGAAGGGAGGAGATGTCATATATCATCTTGCCAATGGGATGACAGAGGGTATGTCTGTGCTACGGGATTATTCTGATTTTACATAAACTGGTTTTGTAAAACAGATTGTATAAAGTCGAGTGCACGCGGCTGCACTAAGCACATTAATTCGGCAACATGAGTCCATGTACCGAGGCTAATGTCGATTTCTGGAGTGTTGCACTGTGGGTAGCTATCCTGTAGCTATTCCATAGTTCCCGCAGTCTCCCCCGCCCCTTGGAATTCTGGGTTGAGATCCCAATGCAAAAACAGTGTCGTAGGTGATTCTGGGTAAATGTCGTCACTCAATCCTTCCTCTGTGAAAGCAGCGACAGACAATCATTTCGCGCCCTTTTTCCCTGGATTGCCCTGGCAGACGCCATAGCATGGCAACCATGGAGCCCATTTTGCCTTTTGTCACTGTCACCTCATATCACAGTAGTGAGCGATAATCACGAAGATGCATGACCATCTAAAATATCTACAGTGCGGCTGGTTAGGCTAAGCTATCACAGCGAGCTATTCAACTCAAAATCACAGCCAAACATTCAGTCACCAAGGAAAGTACCGAATCATAAGGGACAACCCTTAAACACTATTCCACATAACAAAGTCGATAATCGGAATACCATATACATACTCCGTGGGTAGCTATCGCTGTAGCGCCTATTCCACATAGTTTCGCACCGCCGCCCAGAGTCGTCCCCGCCCCGTGATAATCGGTTGAGATCCCAATGCAAAAAAACAGTGTCGTAGGTGAATTCCCTGGGTAAGTTATGTCGTCACAACTAGTTGGTAGGTAGTTTTCCACCATCTATTTCACCCAAATCTTTAATCCATGTAGCCCGAACCAGCTCATTTAAAAAGCAACATACCTCTCTTCCTCTGGAAAGCAGCCCGACAGACAAAGCGACAGAAATCTCATCAATTATCGGCCCTTGCGTTCTCCCCTTTTTCCCTTGGATTCATGCCCCGTGCGGGCAGACAATCGGCACACATAGATGGAGGCAACAAAGCCCTATCCCAGGAGCCACATTTTCGCGCTATTGTCACGTCAACCGAAGCAGCTTCGTTCTTGAGGTGTACTTGCGTAAGAGTGCTGGCGAAAACTCACGATAACGGCGTACTGAGTAAGCCATAAACCACAAACTGTGTGCTTAAGTGATTTACAGAGAAGACTTAGCGAATTCTGTGAAGCAGTCACAGAACAAACAGCATGCATTCATATTGCCATTGCAAATGGTTACGGCAGTTAGAACGTTACCGCCATACCCTATTGCAGAACCAATCTGGTACCATCGCAATTTTGTAAATATGTGGCAATAGATATGATGGGTTACTATCAGCTCATATCTAATACCCGTCTGCTGCTGTCATGGTTTGCCGAGGAGCCCCTAGTTGGGTTAAACCCACTGAAGAGTTGGGAGACCAGCCAAGCGCGATTCCTAGGACAAAAACAGTGGAACATTCACTCCCCCTGGCCTCCGTTCAATAATCTACACCCCATCATTAACATGTATTTATGTCTAAAATAGAGTTCAGTCCATGCCGAGTAGAAGAGTGAAGACCAAAATGGAAGACGCCAAGAGAAGTCTACTAAACCCAGCGTGACTGGCCATATAAGCATTAGCCTTAAGCCTAAAAAGATCCAGAGCAGAGGAAATGATAAAGAGCTACCAACATGCCATTAACTATGGAGAAGGGTCCAGATCTTCCGGACATACAACCCCAGTCTCTTGCTGAGTTCTCTCTTTTCTCAAAATATCCACAAATCTTCAGCTTCCCTGATGACAAATCCCCACCAATTCTACAGCGCCATCCTTGGCTACCAGCCATTGGGCAGTGCGGCCTGCATTTGTGTGATGAACGTCAAAAAAATGCAAGCGAATATAACAGAAACAGACTGACTTTTTAGTGAGTACTAAAATGAGGGAGGGGAGCGCGGAAAAAGTCCGTCACACACTAAAGGCTAAATCGAAAGGTCTATCCACAAACGTCACAGTGTGCAGTAGCGAAGAATCTTTTCTTTAGAGAAGAAAGGGGGGAGATCCTATATAAGCTCAAGCCTCGCTCTTACAAATTCAGTTCTAGCATAGAAAACCGGCGTTAAGGCAATGAAGAAGCATTTGGAGTCGCTGGCAAGTCTTTTTAAGAGACTCGTGCTCCTGAAAAAAGATAGGTTGAAATGATGGGATAACCTAACCAAGACTTGTGGCAAAACCGAGCTCGCACAAAGAGTGCTGATAACCATTCCAAGCCGACTGCCGCTTTTTGTGTTAGAGTGGGCACTCACCTCCCCCTCTCGTGCTGAGAGCAGAAGGCGGAGAGCCCGCGCTTGACACTGCAATTGGCTACCCCACAGTTTTGCTGAGGAAGTGGCGCCTCACTCCTAGCCCGACCCTTCTACCAACAGCACAGCCGTAGAACTATTTCTGAAATCAAAGACTCCAACCTTGAGGCCCGTTACAGGCAAACCAGCCGACAAGACATCATGGGAAACTGATGGATGACAGAATCGTAGGATGAGGCAGCATCACATATTGCTCTACCTCGCGAACTGAGGCCGTAAGGCTAGGAGGGGATACTGATTAGCGCGGAGTCAGTCACTTTTGCATAGAAAAGCAAGTGGTGGCAAATAACCGTGGGGTAGCCATATTAAAAAAACTTGCTTTAGTCTGTCCGAATCTCAGTCAGTCATTGCATTTAATCAGAAGGTGTCGATCATGAAAAAGCGAGATAGTCATTTTTTCCCTTTTTCTCGGGCGGTGGAAATGGGTGTATAATGATATCTGATCTATTATTATCTCTTTTTTTTGAAACACCCGGGTAAAATGTTTTGAGCCCTTCAGTTGCATGGGAGCCTCACCAAGAATGGCAAGAAAGCTTTTCGGAGAAAACTGCGGGAACCTTGGATAGCTGGCAATCCTTGAGTACCCCCTCAACCACCCTCCAATGGCGTTCGCAATTTGATGCGTTGGTTTTCCGTTCAACTTGTGTACGGTCAGCATTGTGATTGCCGTCCCAGCTTGTGCCTCTGTCGATTCATAGCATGGAGATATGGTCAAATGTGTTTGACAATTTGTCTCCCCCTTTCTGTAAATGGGGAAGCTCTGATAATAACAGATTTGGGTCTCCTCCCACATAGCAGAACATCAGCATCCAAAATCTCCGTATTGGTCGCATCGCTGGAGCTCTTTGGATGTGAGACCTGCATCGCCGACCCTCGCCCGTGCTGACAGCAGCCTCAATGCGGCCAAAAGAAAAAAGAAAGGAAAAAAAAAAATTTGTTTTTAAAAAGTTCACAGGAGGCTTCCTGTCTAACTTGCCAGTGCAAATCAGAGTTCGAATCGCTTTTTCCAGAGCGGTCACAGGGGTGGCACTGTGGGATATACCACAAGGAAAGCCAAAACCGTCGATTTGCGGCCACAACTAATCCTAATCTGACATGGCAATACCGAATTCGCGCTAACGCACTCGAGTTGGCGAGGAGTACCAGAAACGGTTAAAAAAGAGCCCTATATGGATAAAAGGGCCTCGTTGTGTGGACTGGTGCAAGGGTTAAATGGCTTAATTGCTGCTAAAATTCAGATTAAATGCCACCAGTGCTGATTCAAGACTAAAATACTAACCCTAGCGAATAAATGAAAAAAAGGAACAAACATCTTTTGAAAAGGGGAAATCAGAACCCGTAGCACTGTTCCCTTACTCCTCAGCATCCCCCCCAATTAAAACAAAAAAAACCCCACAACAAATCGTAAGGCATCAGCGTCCGGCTTGGTTTACCTAATATCGAACGTACAATGGTATTTAAGGAACAAGTTTTGGCTCATATGGGAAAGTGCTTCCGTGCATGCATTGCCAAGGAGGCTAGGAGATGAACTTGTCCCCATGCGAGTCCAAACCTTGTTGAACCATGTAATGCGAAAATATTCTGCATAGAAAAGCGTCGCGCGAGGCTCACTCCTCTCCAAACCTCGCACAAAGCGTCTGGGTGTGCCTTGATTTACAGAACATTCATGTCTTACCTGTTAGCCATGGGAGATCCCCTGCATTTTGGAAACGGTACTCGCCTTTCCTCAGCTCACAGCAGTGCAAAGCCACTTAGATCTACAAAGATGCGAAATTAAGCGCTCATGGGGACATGTAATGGGGCGCGCTATTATGTTGAATAGCACTGGTTTTGCTTCAGAAAGAAAAAAACAGGCGCACTTACATCCCTAAGGTTTGAGCAGTATTGGCACTGAATACATGGCGCAACCTAACAGACTGCCAACCCCTCATTACCTTATGCTAAACTTTTGTGCTGCACAACTGGGCATCATAATCCCCACGGTCGGTTCTACTTATGGACCTACTCACTCTGGGACTCACCGACAGACAGCGCTTTAACAAGCTAGCAAAGTGTTGTTGGGAGCCACCAGTATGCATGTCTCCTGCAGTAATCCTATATCTTGGACGGCAGTTATTGGGCACACCGTAACGCCATAAGCCTAGATGTCCGTATCACTTCAGATACCTGAGAGATCACGTATGCTAGTATAAAAACCAGCTCTACCGACCCGGCGCACTGTAGGGACTTCGCCTGTTGGCATACCTCCTGTTTATCGATGACACTAGAAAGACAAAAATAGCACTTCCAACTACCAGCGCAAAGCAATATCCACCTTCCCACTTGTCTGGCGCCCAAAGCTTGCCTGCCAGCTTACAGGCCCCCGTGCCA
>NC_133778.1:54069163-54072407 GCF_003597395.2 Chelonoidis abingdonii | reverse complement strand
TTTGAGAGCACAGGCCACTGGAGTTCCTCTGCAGGAGAGACGATGGCGACGTCAGCCTGCTGGAGGCAGACGCAGTTCCCCAAAGTAGCCCTGCAGCTGGACACTCCCGCAATTCCTCCTGGAAACACAGCCCCCAGCCCATCCCTCCGCAGGGCGGGCAAGAAAAAGCCTTCCTCGAGGGGCGACGGGAGTCGCGCCACGCCGCCAAGCGCCTACCATCCTCAGCAGTGGAGAAGAGGAAGCAGAAAAAGGCCCCCCTCTCCCAGGCGAAGAGAGGAGCTGCAGGAAGGAGCGCCTGGGATGGCAGGGGAGGGGCAAGGCCCTGGAAGTTGGAGCCCGAAAGGGCGGCTGCAGCAGCAGAAGAGATACAAGAGCTTCTTGAAAGAGAGCTCTCAGCAAAGGGGTTTGAAATGCCGTGGCTGTGAGAAAAACAGCCTGCGCAGACAAGAGCTAGCCTAGCCCAGCCGCTTCCCTGACTGGGAATCGAACCCAGGCAGTGGCAGTGAGAACGCCAAATTCTGACCACTAGACCACCAGGGAGAGGCACTAGAGGGTTGGCTTGCTCGCCCAGCATACGCGTGTATTTGCCCCAGATGGCAAGGAGCACCTACCATCCTCACCAGTCGAGAAAAATTGTGTGAGAAGTTATCACGACCTTGCACTGATAATCAAATACGTAGACTGGCACCCAGAAGTGAGGAAAATAATATAGTAGGATAGCCTATGTATAAACAAAATGCAGCAGTTGCTCATTATTGTCTGTGTTATTGCTTGTTATTGTCTGTAACAAAGGTATAAATGCTTGCTGTAATTGTTTACCTGTTGAGAGACCTGTCCGGGACTGGGGCGACCCAGTGTCCTAGGGCACTCCCTCCCTCTATTGCAATTGCTGGAGAAGTAATAAAGTATTTGATTTTGCTGCACTGAAACGAAAAAGCGAGAACTGCATTTTTCTCCGACCGTTTCAAAGTAGAGATGGTGAGCTGCAAAAATTTCTTTCAGAATCAATTCCATAAATTCTAATGTAATAGGGAATCCGTGTGCAGAGTCTGTATAAATTCCTCCATAAGAAATATCAGTGTAATCCAGCCTGGTGCTGGAGACTTCAGTCTTGTGACTCAAGCTTCCCCTAACCAAGGTTAAGCAGATCAGAGATCAATAGGATCAGGTCCCACAGTTCTTTTATAGCTGAAGCTCAGCTGATAAACCTCTTGTCACAGCATGCATTCCTCGGATGAAGAATAAGTAATGTATATTGCTGCTTGAAGTCCTATTTCCTATGTATACATAGGTAAACTAGTAGTATTAATTAACATAAGGCAATTATCCATTCAGACTGTCGAGGTATTCCATTATGGCACAGCCAATTTAAGCTGAAGATAGTGTAAGTAATATTATTTTCTGCAATATCTTACATCGTTGATCTTAAAGATAACTGAACCATCGCATGCACAATATAACGTAATTAAGACATGAAAGAGAATTAGCATCCACAAGCTAAACTGGTTATACTGTTAACATCTAACCAGATATTGGTAAACATAAACCAATACTATTAGTATTTACCTGTAATTCTCTAACAACACAGAATGCTCATCTATTTAACATGGCTTTGATAGCTATCTACAAGGAATGGCCTGTTTATCACTTCAGTACTTCCCTAATATGTTTTTAAAGGTTGATTTTTAGGTCTCTTAGCCCACTGGTTGTTTAGCCCCCAGTGGCTCAGTATCACACCATTTCATATAAAAAAATCCATGTACTCATAAATTTTAAGGACATTTGGGACCACTAGATCATCTAGTCCTGTTTAACAGAGAAAATAGAATTTAATCCAGTACCCAATGTGTTAAGCCCAATGTATACAGCATCGATGAGACCTGTTCTGGAGTGAGTAATGTTCTTATGTTCACATTTTTTAAAAGGATGTTAAAAAATTGGAGAGGAGGCAGAAACAAACTGCAAAAATGAGTCAAGAGTTTAAAAACAGGTCTTAAAGTGAGAGACTAGAAGAGCTCAATCTGCTTAGTTTATCAAAAAGAAGACTGAGCTGTGACTTGATTACAATATGTAATCTTTTATGGGGAGAAAATACCAGATACTAAAGGGCTCTTTAATCTACCAAGAAAGGCATAACAAGAACCAATGGGTGGAAGCTGAAATCAGACACATTTCAGCTAGAAATAAGGCACACATTTTTAACAGTGACGATGATTAACCATTAGAACAAACTATGAGGGGAAGGGGTGGATTCTCCATCTCTTGGTATCTTCAGATTGAGATAGGGTGCATTTCTGGAAGATATGCTTTAGCCAAACAAAAGTCATTGGGCTCAATACAGGACTATCTAGATGAAATCATCTGGCCTGTGTTATACAGGTCAGATGGGGTTCTCAGGAAAAAATAATTTGGTGTCCTCACACTGCAACTACCAACTGTTGCTGATGGCTGCTCTCACACTTTTTCCTAAATATTGAATTAGCTTTAGGAAAAACAAATAAATATGCACGTACACACTTTCAAATCACTTTAATGTATTGATTGCTAGCTAGTAAGCCCATTGTGAAAAACATACAGTATCACTTTTCACAGCATACATACACAACCTGGCAAGCCTGGGGACAAATTAAGCCCTGGATGGGGGAACAGGGGAGTCAGTGTGGGGCTAGAGCCTCAAGATGCTGGCAATGCTCCTATTAATACAGCCTGTAGTGGGGTGGTTACCCTGCTGATGCCCTGAAGGGCTTAAAACAGCCCTGGGAGAGAGCTGGGGTAGAGGGAAAGCTGGGCTGCTTGGGGGAAAGCAGCCACAGGTGGGGCCACGCCGCAATCAGGCCACAGCTGGCCCTATAAGAGGTCTACCTACTCTTAAATATCTCCAGAGATGGAGATTCCACAACCTCCTTAGCCAATTTATTCCAGTATTTAACCACCCTGACAGTTAGAAACTTTTTCCTAATGTCCGACCTAAACCTCCCTTGCTGCAGTTTAAGCCCATTGCATCTTGTTCTATCATTAGAGGCTAAGGTGAACAAGTTTTCTCCCTCCTCCTTATGACACCTTTTAGATACCTGAAAACTCCTATCATGTCCCCTCTCAGTCTTCTCTTTTCCACACTAAACAGACCCAGTTCGTTCAGTCTTCCTTCATAGGTCATGTTCTCTAGACCTTTAATCATTCTTGTTGCTCTTCTCTGGACCCTCTCCAATTTCTCCACATCTTTCTGGAAATGCGGTGCCCAGAA
>NC_133778.1:54055766-54066663 GCF_003597395.2 Chelonoidis abingdonii | reverse complement strand
CCTGGCCACTGGCCCGGGGGGCTCTGCATTTTAATTTAATTTTAATTGAAGCTTCTTAAACATTTTTAAAACCTTATTTGCTTTACATACAACAATAGTTTAGTTATATATTATAAACTTATAGAAAGAGACCTTCTAAAAACATTACAATGTATTACTGGCACGCAAAATCTTAAATTAGAGTGAATAAATGAAGACTCTGTACATCACTTCTGAAAGGTTGCTGATCCCTGCTCTATCCATACATGTATATTATTAATGTGTAAGCAGAGTCAGAATGAGCTCTACCCTGACATCTGGTGGTGAGCTGTGGAAAAGGACTTCAGGGGCTGATCTCATTTGGATGCGCATGCCCACCCTGTCTAGCATGATGGACTGCTTGCCCAAATGGTCACTTTGTCAGCTGTAGGGTCCCCAGTCTCTTTGTTATTGGCGCAGGGTTGTTATCCTGGTTATGTGAATCAAGGACAGTAGAACTGTACTTGGCATTTTATGATGGAGGGACTTGCCCTCAACTATCACTTGCTAGGCAAGGGACATGGGTTCCAAAGCCCAGTGAATTGAGAGAGGCTGAGGATAGGCATGTGTACCTGGTAGTGTGGGCCCCCTTCTGAGGGCCCTAAATACAACTTTGACCCTCCTCTCTCCACTGTGTAATAACAGAGCTAATTTTGATTCAGTTAGGAGGCTTGTTAGGTGCTGCAGAGCTGAAATCACTGATTCATAGGTCTAAGCATTAGATCTACTTTGGGCTAGTTGTTCTGAGTGCACCAGCACTGACGACCCCCTACTAACAGCTGAAATCACTGAGAGCTGAACTCACTAAAGAGCTGAAGTTACTAAGAGCTGAAATCACTGAGAGCTGTGTTAAGTGTGTGTGGGGGGCCTAAAGACAAGCTGGTGAGCGGCTAGCAGGACAGCTAGCGGAGAGGCACAGCTGGTGGAGTGGAGAGGAGAGGAGTGGATAGCGGGACAGCTGGCAGAGAGGTGCAGCAGGCGGTGAAGACTGCAGCAGAACCCCATGGAGAGGCGTGGCAATTGGCTGTCAATCTGACCAGCAGAGCACGTAAGGTGCCCCCCATTCCTCCCCCCACTTCCACTTAGGCTGGGAGGTAAACTCTGCAGATGAACTTCTGAACGCTGGGGGCTGCATTGACCAAGGACAGAAACTGTGGGAGGGGTGACTTTTGGGTTGCTGGACTCAAGAACCACTCTGGGGTGGCACTGACCAAAGTCAGAAACTGTGTTAACACCACCCTATACCGAAAACCTACTGACCGCTATGCCTACCATCATGCCTCCAGCTTCCATCCCAGGCACATCACACGATCCATTGTCTACAGCCAAGCACTGAGGTACAACCGCGTCTGCTCCAACCTCTCAGACAAAGACCGACACCTACAAAAGGCCAAACTGGACAGTCCTAACGGAAAAGGAATAATGGACCAAATAAATATTAGAATGCAATATACAAAACCTGTAGAGAACACTTCATCCCCTGACACACAACAGCGTTTTAAAGGTAGCCATTTCTGCGCGAAAAAAAACTCAGGACCGACTCAAAAAACTGCCTGAGTCTTAGTATCACTAATTGACACCATCAGCTCAGATTAAACCAAAATGTTGAATGGCTGCCAACTACATAAAGCAGTTCCTCCCTTGGGTTTTCACACCTCAACTGCTAGAGAGGGTTCACCTCCACTGGAAATGTCCACGTACAGGCATCTGACAAGGGTATTCAACCATGAAGCTATCTGCCAATTATGTGTTAGTCTATAATGCCACAGACTCTTGCTGCTTTTACAGATCCGACTACTAACAAACACAGCTACCCCTCTGATACCTTTCTCTCCTGTGGCTCAGCAGCAACTGAGCTCCAGGACTCTCCTTTTCTACTTCCTGTCCCACCCTGGTACTTCCGGTGAGGGAGGCAGGTTTGGCTCCACCCACCCAGGGGAGTGTAGCAGTCTGTCACACTCCAGTTCGGAGGGAGGCCACTCCACCTCATTACAGAATGTCAAAGTAGGAGATTTCCCAGATTCTAACCATCAGTGTAACACACATTTGTTGCCATGATCACTTGGAACCTCTAGACCCCAACATGAAATAACAAAATTAGTGTCTATTAGAGATTTGGTGCATTTTTACTTTGCCACCATCTTAAAACTAACAGGAATAGGAGATAGAATACTGGGTATGTTAGGCCAAAATGGACAAAAAGTGATTTAAACCGATTGTTGCAATTTGGCTCACTGCCTGGATTCATCTGCTCTAAGTAATGATATTCTTATTCCTGGAAGAGTTGTATGTTCCATCTGGATATTGTGAACATGTTAATACTTGCTCAATAACTCCCACCAGTGTCAACATGCACACGATCCCCTAGCCAAGGAGCTGAGTGTGTGGGTGTCTCATGCAAGTCACTGTGTAATTGTGGCCTGAAAAACATGCCTAGTAAATGATGTCTGATTCCTGTTATCACACATGGTATTTACACAATGATTAGGTTACAAAGAGGTGTCATTAGAGTAGGTTTTGGAACAAATTGATAAACTAAACAATAATAAGCAATAGGTCACCAGGACCAGTGGGATTCACCCAAGAGTTCTGAAGAAACTCACATGTGAAATTGCAGAACTATTAACTGTAGTCTGTAACCTATTATTTAAATCAGCTTCTGTGCCAAATGACTGGAGGATAGCTAATATGATGCCAATTTTTAAAAAGGGCTCCAGAGGTGATCTCTGCAATTACAGGCCAGTAAGCCTGATTTCAGTATGGAGCAAACTGATTGAAACTATAGCAAAGAACAAAATTGTCAGACACATAGAAAAACATAATTTGTTTGGGAAGAGTCAACATGGTTTTTGTAAAGGGAAATCATGCCTCACCAATCTGCTAGAATTCTTTGAGGGGGTCAACAAACATGTGGACAACGGGGATCCAGTGGATATTGTGTACTTAGACTTTCATAAAGCCTTTGACAATGTCCCTCACCAAGACTCTTAAGCAAAGTAAGCTGTCATGGGATAAGGGGGAAGGTCCTCTCATGGACTGGTAACTAGTTAAAAGATAAGAAACATAGCGTAGGAATAAATGGCCCGTTTTCAGAATGGAGAGAGGTAAATAGTGGTGTCCCCCAGAGGTCTGTACTGGGACCAGTCATTCAACATATTCATAAATGATTTGGAAAAAGGGGTAAACAGTGAGTTGGCAAAATTTGCAGATGATACAAAACTACTCAAGATAATTATGTCCCAGGCAGACTGCAAAAAGCTACAAAAGGATCTCAGAACTGGGTGATTGGGCAATAAAATGGCAGATGAAGTTCAATGTTGATAAATGCGAAGTACTGCACATTGGAAAACATATTGCCAACTATACATATAAAATGATGGAGTCTAAATTAGCTGTTACCACTCAAGAAAGATCTTGGAGTCCTAGTAGACAGTTCTCTGATACACAAGCTGTATAAAACAGATTTAATTTTGCCTCCTTGTATGCAAGTGTGGCTTTTATAATGTCAGGAGCCATGAATTAACTGAATGAAATAAACAATCGCTCTAGAGGTGAGAGGAAGACAGAGTTGTAGCCTTGTGGGCTTTGAAATGCAGGCTAACTACACCTCAAATGGGAAAGAGGCACTATATGAACCTCCAGGATCGTTGTTATATGATACTAACTGCTGCCCTGGCAGGTGGATTGGCTATGTCAAAGGTCTTTTCCATCTTTTTATTTGTATGTTTCTATGGAAACAGGTACTGAATGTGAATTGTTCTTCCTGTCTTTTTCTCTTTCTAAAGATGCCTTAATTGGTGTGAAAGGAGTGATACCTGAGATAAAACTCAGTGCATTGTTTCACAGCTCAGCTCTGTTAAAAATATTTTAATAAGAACATGCTTCCCTAATCAAAACCTTACAGGCCAAATCCCTGATATCATTCCTCAGTTAAAATGCTCATTGAGGGGATGACATTTGAAGGAGTTTTGCATAAAAATGGATTAGGAATTTAGGGATTTGTGTTATAGTTGTTGGAGATATGAAAGAAAGCTGCTTTGTCAAGTATCCTGAATGGTGTAGAAGTTGCTATTTTAGCCCTACTTGTGCAAAGGGCATTCTAGTGTGAGCTGGAGGTAAGGAAGGAAGTATCTTGGGAGAGGCTGGAGAGAATGATGCTCTCGGATCTTGGCTAGTGGAGCAGCTCCTTAGGGTTTATTACATACTAGTACAATTTAGAGCATCCCTGCGGCCACTCTAAGCTGTGCTGAGTGCTGATTTGTCCCCGAGCCATTGCTTGGATTGGTGAGGGGGATGAAAAGGAAAGAGAAGGCCCTTCCCCATGTCACTCTGGAGGATATGGATAATTATTTTCAAAGTTTAGTACATTCTGAAGTGTCACTTTCACTTGGTCACTTCCTCACTCCCAGAGTCCAGGAAGTAAATTGTCATATACACTTCTTTATATTTATTTCAAACACAGAGACAAAGCTTTCAGATCCAAATAATAAATCTGTTCTTAACATAGGAACATCATTATCCTCTACACGTCCTCTATTATACGGGCCTAACTGTCTCCAGAAATCCCAGCAGAACTTACTGTCCAAGGGAAAGCCGATTTCCATGACAGTGATTTTAATTCAGTGGACTTTAGCCTTAAGTGCTGTCACTAAGCACCACAGAAGTATGACAAGTTCCATGGTGGTCTCAGTGCCCTCATTTTTATTCATATGTATCTAACCTAGCTGATGAAACTCACATTCTGTATGACTCTCTTGTCAAGAAAGGCAGCAATTGCTTCAAGATAAACTCTCACAGAACCTGTCTGAAATGCAGGGTGGAATAAAACTGATCATTTAGGATTGTTGCTAACCAGACTATTGTGACTTCCTGACATCAGGGTTAGAGAAACGAATCAGAAAATAGGGAAATAAAGAATGGATATGACATCTAGCCTGGGGATTAGAATAGAGGCAGATCAGCTGGAGATTTTATGCTGAATAAATCTGAGTAGTGGTGATCTATTTAAGCTTTAACAAGATTGCCCATCACTGTGGTCTCTGAGCAGCCAGAAGGAAATAATGGATTTCAAGAGGAATAGTCTAGTCATGACGTGTGTGGGGAAGGGAAAAGCTCCCCTGGGTCTCTATGGGCCAACATATGAAAGGAAAGGAAAATCATCCCAAACTGTTGAGGTTTTTTCCATAACGGCTCACTCACAACTACATGTACTACCTATGATGGGCCAGACTCTCAGCTGATATAAACAGACATAACACTATTTACTTCAGTGGAGTCACACCAGCCCTACAGGATGAAACACCATAGCAACCCATGTCACGTGTGTCTGCTTTTATAGACTGCAATCTCTGTTGCAATAACTTTGCATGAAAGACACTACTGAAAAATATCTGAGTGTTTATCTCCCTTTTGTCATTCTGTTCAGGCATTCTGACATCTTAGGTAGAGATAAATGAGTTTTTCTTTCTTTTCTTCTTTTTGTACTTGTCTTGCTCTAGTTGCTGTATTTAAAAATCGAGAAAGAAAATATATAAAAAAGTGGGTCTAATTACTCTTACTTTTCAGCAGTTCTACCTTTCCTGTATCTGGCAATGTTCTTCCCTATGCAATGCTGGAAGGTTTTAAGTACTGGCAGCTCTGACTATGCTCCAGTTAACTCCTTTGCAGGAATTAGTAGACAAATGGCTACTTAACCATAGCTGTTAATGTTTGGGCATTATTGTGTAAGCTTTGCCCCTCACAACCTGTGGATCATTGAAGCAGAGAATTAAATGGATTCTGTAGTGTTTTCAGATGAATCATAAAATAATGAACATTGAGTTAACATCTACTTACGATGTGTGCTCCATCTTACTTTCCCTTCACCTATGAAGTATAAGGAATGACTATATGTCTATTTCAGCTTCTAAATGCCGTAAGACTTACAGTGTAACTCTGTAGATGTTGTTGAGACTTTAAATAGTAACATGAGAATGGCAAGTTGACTACAGTGGGTTAAAAATAGTCTGACAAATGTCTGCTGGAGAGTTATGCTTTCATTGAAAGAAAGGGCTTTTCTACACGAGGGTTTTCTTTAATGGGTGTAGATGCACTGGAATCAACCTCTAGTGTAAATTCACTGTACCAGTGTGAACTGTGACTTGCAACAGAGGAGTGCCTTGGTTCTTTTTACACCAGTGCAGCGTATCTGCATTATGAGTTTGCAATTGTGCAGCTACATCATTCCAGCTACCCCAGTGTAGTCAAGGCCTAAATCAGTAACACTTTTCCTTGTGGAAATGGGCTGCTAGCTGTAAATCAATCACTAGGGAGAGTTGGTCAAACAAGCCATTTTTAAATTAATACACATTTTTAAAAAAGTAGAAGTTATTAGTAAACTCTACTTGACGCTATGTTTTGGCTGTTCCTAGTGTAGGAACAAAAAGTATGTGACAATTAAAAGTGAGGTTATTGGAGTCATCAAGATAATCAGGAAATGCCTCCATGCTGTGCTGCCACTCACAAGCCCACTACTAGCTCCACTAGTTCCTTCTCTTGTAAATTTCCTCAAGACTTCTTTTTTTTTTTTTTTTTTAGGGCAGAGGTGTGGGGAGTGCTATTGTAGGCTGAGGAGAGCATGAAGGGACAGTAGAAATGGGACTGTGGCAGTAGCAGGGAAGGGGGTATGAAAAAGGGGAACCTGAAGTGCAGCAGGGTCAGGGAGGATTCCACCCATTCCTTAGATCAGGGGTTTTCAACCTTTTTGTTTCTGAGGCACCCTCCAACATGCTCTAAAAACTCCACAGCCTACCTGTGCCACAACTGTTTTTTTGCCTATCCAGTAGATTAAAAGTTGTAGTAAATTGAGCATAATACAGTTAAACACACACTCACATATGTAATATAAAAAAAGAAAAGGATAATGTAGGTACAAAAATAAAAAAACCTGAATTTTTTTTTGATTTACTTACTCAGTGTGAAACTTGTTGCTGGTGCTGATCCACAGGCTGGGTGGCCTGCTGAGGTGAGTTGGGGGTGGAGGAGGATGTGGCACGCCGTCCCCAAGCCCCTTCATGCGAGGCTGAAGCCCCAGCCTGAGTCCCACCACCTGGGGCTGAAGCCCAAGCCCTGTTGCCCACAGCTGAAGCTCGAGTCCTGCCGCCCAAGGCTGCTCACAGACTCCCAGGCGGCTATGGACCCCCAGTTGAAAACTGCTGCCTTAGATATTATGAATCCTTGGGGATTTATGTACACACAAATGCACGCACATGCTGTGCACACACACACACTCTAAATCTTAGGAATTCAACCCTTTATGATCCTTAGTAGCTGTGCTGGGCATGCTCAAAATGACCTCCCCCTTAGCAGGAGCCTTAGTAAACTCTGCAGATCCAGATGACCCCAAATATATTTGGCTCATCTGGTCCAAACCAGCCTCCAACGGCTTGCAGAGAAAAAAGGACTGGTTGTCCCATGACTCTCCCAAGGCTTGTGCAGCCCCTAAAGAGCTTCCTCAGAGTTATGGGAGGATGGTGGGCTACCAGTCTTCTAAGGTGGGTGCACAAGGCTCTTATGGCTAACAGAGGTGTTGGGAGGCCCTGGACAAACCTCACGTGGGCTGGGCCCCATGATGAGCCTCATAAACATTGCCAGGGTGTTGAAGCATCTACCTAGGCATTACCATATTCCTGCCCATCCCAAGAAGTCAGCAAGAAGCATGGGCAATGCCCTCTCTCCTTTTCACACTAGTCCCATGTTAGTACTATTGTTAAAACTATGGAAATTCCCTGGAAAAAAACTGTTAAATTGAAGTAAAGTTTCAGAGCATACAGCAGTAATTTAAGGGTCAAAATCCTGACAAGAATGTCTAGAACAACACCCAACTCTCATCCACGAGCTCCTCTGTATCCCCTCCACCTGCCTCAGATAGCTAAATAACTATATTAAATAAAACAACTGAAAAAACAAATCAGGCTATTCAGAATTACAGTTAAACTTACAACCCCCCAACCCCCAATACTGGAAATCCTGGGAATTCAATAAAAGTACCTACATCTGACAGGAATCTCCTGAGGGAATTTTCCCCACAGGGCTTTATCTTTAATGTAGATTAACCTTTCTCTCTCCATATTTGACTGGCTAGGAGGGTTTACAGTCAAAGGTATTGAACTGATAGGGGGAAAATTCTGGGAGTTTGGAGACCAAGGATGGCCTCTGAGAACCCCCTTGCAAACTCTGGCTGGGGTGTATGGACTATACTGGAGGTGGGTCTAGAGGAAGGAGGAGTATGTCGGGGCAGGGTCACAGCACACAGTGCTGCGAAGATTCTGGAAAGCACTGCACCCCATGTGGCAGCCCTAGGAGCCTACCATAACCTAGACTTAAACAGGTTCCCAGAGCTGTTTAATTACAATAGGGCCCTGAAGCAGCCCAGGATCAGGAGGGAGCAAAGGTGGCAAAAAAATTCCATAGTCACTCCTGCCCTCAGGCTGTTAGTTCTATGAGTTCTAGAGGTGCAACACAAAAATCTCACCCCTGGATTCATAGATTACAAGGCCTTAAGGGACTACTGTGATCCTCTAGTCTGACCTCCTAACATAGGCCAAAGGACTTCCTTGAATTACTTCCTGTTTGAACTAGAGCATATCTTTTAGAAAAAACATCTAATCTTAATGACAAAAATTCCAGTGAGGGAGAATTCACCACAGTACTTGGTAAATTGTTCCAAAGGTTAATTATCCTCACTATTAAAAATATATGTCTTATTTCTATTCTAAATTTCTCTAGCTTCAACTTTCAGCCATTGGATATTTTTATGCCTGCCTGCTAGACTGAAGAGCCTTCTACTATCAGATTTCTGTTGCCCATATAGGCATTCTTACAGACTGTGATCAAGTCACTCCTTAGACTTTTTGATAAGCTAAATAGTTTGAGCTCCTTAAGTCTATCACAATAAGGCAGATTTTCTAATCTCTCAATCATTTCTGTGGCTCTTCTCTGAACCTCCTTCAATTTTTCAACATCCTTGAACTGTGGGCACCAGAACTGGACACAGTATTTCAGTAGCTGTTGTACCAAGTGCCAAATATAGAGGTAATATAACCTCCCTAATCCTGCTTGATATTCCCTTGTTTATACATCCAACATTGTATTAGTGTTTTTCACTACAGCATCACACTGGGAGTTTATGTTCAACGGATTATCCACCCCAACCCAAAGGACTTTTTCAGAGTCACTGCTTCCCAGGATAGAATCTTCCATCCTTGGTTGCTAGATGCATGAATTTATATTTGAATATTGTTTGCTTACATCCATCTTTAACCAATCTCTATGAATCAGTGATCTGTCCTGCCAGGCTTTGTGTCATCTGCCAACTTGATCACTGACGATTTTATATTTTCTTCTATTCCTGGCTCTGCCATTGAAAAGCTGTGTGATGTTGATTAATCTCTAAGGGCAAGATTCTGTCACCCTCACTCAGGTAGATAAGACTTTACTCCACTGTTAGCCTCACTGAGTTCAATGTGGCTACTTGTGGAGCGGGGCTCACTGAAAATTTTCCATCTAAACTGTTTTTTGACAGAGTGAAGAGATGTCGTCTTTCCATTGAAAATTTTGCCTTTTCATCTAAATATTTTGGCTGAAAGCATTCAGTTTTTGAGGATTTACTGAAAACATTAAAGTTTCCATGAGAAATTGTGAGAAAAATGAACATTTTTTCATTTTTATCAAAAATTTCTGCAGAAATTTTGATTTTGGGGACCAGCTCTACCACTTAAAATGAGAAAGTGTGTCCAAATCTGGCCTTTCATTGCTGTGTAATCTATAAAAAGGGGATGTTAATATTTGCCCTCTTGTGTAGCACTTTTAGCTCTACAAATACAAAGTGCCATATAAGACCCTGATGCTGCATATACATATGCCTACGTGCTAAATATTATCACTGTACGTGGTAAACAAAGTTTGAAAGTAAATCACCAAATTTTTTACATTAAAAAAATATTATGCCATTGACAGATACCATGTGGGAAAGAAACAGGGCTGATAAAAATAGACTAAACACAGCATCTAATTTAATATATTGCAAATCTTTTAAGATTTCAAATTTAAAAAATAACAACAAAAATTACCAACTTCCACTTCTTTTAACTGGATAGTTACAGCTTTGGGCATTTTGCAGATAATGATTAACAATTTTTATATTCCAACTTTCTCATTTTCATTTTTAGCTCCATGAAGCAACTGTGATAGATGCACATCACTACTAGACAGATTACATCTCTAATGGCTGTAAAAATGCATCATAAAATAATAATTTTTCTAGGTACAGCATAAGCCTCAAAAATGACTTTGAACAATAATGAAATATTGGAGAGTGGAGATAAGTTCAAAGCAGTTTAAATAATGCTATTAATATTGAATATAATAATGATATATGGAAATAAAATCCCTCTCAGGTTCTGTTTGTATCACTGAAAGGAAATCAATTTCCTGTGCACAGTATCTTTCTACTACCACTTAACATAGGTGGATGGAAATAAGTTATTGTTGGTGTCTCCCATGAATTTCTTTCTGAAGGACAAGTCTTTTAAAAATAAGAGGTCATCTGACTGAAGGTTGAATGCATGTTGCTACTTTACTATATAATTACTTTCCCACTCCTCTGCTTAGTCGGCCTATAGAAAAGATCTTTTACTTCCTTGATGTTAAATATGGATGTGCTCTAAAGATTTAATAGATCCTGTCGTAGTTTCCTACTCAGATTTGAACCTTAGCGTTCATAAAATGAGAAGCTAGCATGAACCCTCTAAGCTTAATTACTAGCTTAGATCTGATATCGCTGACACCAGCCAAGGATTCCAGGGCTTGGCTCCCTCTGGTCTCCCAAAACCTTCTCTGG
>NC_133778.1:54043858-54055236 GCF_003597395.2 Chelonoidis abingdonii | reverse complement strand
ACACACAAAGGGACACACACCCAAACATTCCCTCCCTGAGCTTTGAAAAATCCGGTTTCCTGATTGGTCCTCTGGTCAGGTGTGTGGTTCCCTTTGTTAACCCTTTACAGGTAAAAGAAACATTAACCCTTCGCTATCTGTTTATGACAGATCCAAACTGTGATATCTAATTTGAACTGCTATTTGCAGCCCACTAGCTCGGATGGTGGAAATTGAATGGGTTTCATTCTAGTTTGTTTTAGGCTTTTATGTATTATTATTTTTAATGAAGAAAAGAGACAATCTTATGTTCTGAGGATCAGCATGTCAAAGCAAAATGGAAGGACACCTGAATCCCTAAGGTAACACAGAAAAAAATTATTTAAAAATTACCATTGCTATTTAATTCATTAGGCTTTTGTTTATCATGCAGAAAATATTAGATATAGCCACACTTTTTTATTCATACTATGAGATAATATGTTGTAGAGGTGAACACAAGAAAACCTTGATAATAAACAGTGTTATCTCTCTAGGAGGTAAACAGCCTGAAGTGCCAATAAAAACTGTAATTACACTCACAACAGGAAGCTGTATTTAGAGGGACAGCAAGACTCTTTCTTAAACCCTGTTATGGTAGGCTAAGACTTGAAGGTCTTAATTATATGTATGAGAAGTTTGTGTTCACATCTCTATTAAAATACTATGAAGAAGACTAATTATAACCAGGACCAGAGTAAACTGGAGTCTGTTTAGACAATGAAATTTTGGGCATCTTTTTCTTTTAGCCATGATCGCTTTGACTCATTGAAACTCAAGCCATACAGAATCACTAAGCAAATTGTTTCTATTGCTTTTGAGACAAAGCAAAATAACAGATAAATATTAAAATTATATCTTCCTCAAGTTCTAAATCTGTTGGGAAGTCTGCTCTATAATACAGGCTCTCTCATGGCTAGAATTACAACCTGTCCTCGAGCTGTGGCATTTAAGTGGAAATGAGGAATAGTTTCTCTCTCATTTCTGTGGAACTAGTATGACATTTTTCTTTTCTAATCACTTTGGGCCAGAACCACAGTTGGCATAGATCAGTTGGCCCCATTACATGCATTTAGTGTTTGTTAAAAGGGTGTATTTGACTCCCTTGGAGAATGAAGCTTTCTAATTAGCCACAGAACGGATACAGCCAGTGCAATCCCTTCATCAACATGTCTCAGACATTAACATTGTTATCATGATCCTTAAAGTTTAATATTTTGGTAGCACGCAAAGGTCCCAACTGGAATTTGGGCTATATTGTGCTGGATGTTGTACAAACACAAAAAAGACAATCCCTCTTAGAAGAGCTGACTGACCAAAGGTGCAAACACACAAAGGGATGTGGATATAATATACAAGCAACTGAGTATAGTGAAGAATTGGCATGGCTTTGTCTGTTACATGGATTCTACTTTCTTTTTGTCTTCTTGCTTTAATTGGGGGTGGACAAAAGGAGGAAGGTTTGTTTGCTGAAGTGCATGATTCATGCTCTGCTTTGGTCCCTGTACCTGAGCGTGAGGCTCTGCAGTGGTAGAAGATGTGACCACAGTAGGTAACAGGAGTGCCTTTATCAAGAACAAAAGCAAACGGTGTCACAACACTCTTCTTACTCACTACTCCAAGCCTCCGAATTCTTTGCACGTATGTTGCTGGAGGCGTCCTTTGTTACAAAACAGAAGAGTGCACAGCTGGACTTATATTGTCACCTAACCTTACATGTACAGAAAATGGGAAATCTTCATTGCGGTGTTGGAAGGATGCATGCAGTCCTTGAGTAGTTCTGACCCTGTGCACATAATCTTTTTAAATGGTGCATAGACCAGAGAGAATGTATTCAGTACGGTAACACTGATAACATTAGTAGAGTATGTAGGGAATCAGAAGTGGAATAGAAGGGGGTGCTGCAGGTCAAGATTTAACTGCATTAGCAAAGCTATGTGGGGAACCCAAGACAGCTAAAGCAGAGAGTGACACAGATCAGGACCAAGGTGTATTAGCAATGCTCTCTGGGGACCCCAGCAATGAAATAGTTGGGGGTAGGTCAGTGTCAAGATACAGCTGCATTAGCAGAGCTGTGTGAGGTGCTCAGGACAGCAAGGTGATACAGGTCAGGACAAAAGTGCATTAGCAGAAAAGTACAGGGGGGGCTTGTGCAGTGCCTACTTGCACTGTGTCTGACTCAGTCTTCTACTGTCATGAACACAAGTTTTTATTTCATTTTTGTTTTAAGATAAATAAATAAATACAAGCACACAGCTGAATCATGCATTTCCAGTGTAAACACATTTTCAAATGGACACATTTCTTCTCAGTTGTAAAAAGCAATTGGCTTTTATTTTTCCCCAGGTGACAAAATGTTCTTTAGAAATCTTGGGGGTCACTGCCAGAATCAACCGTTTTAACAGTTCCCAATCTTATGGGATTCTATTTATTTCAGTCTTCTTGGGAGGGGATGGGGATGGGAACAAGCTAGAATTGCAACTCTTTAAACTATAGAGTACTGGGACTGTCGGTCTGCCATCGCTGCTCAAAAATGATCCCAAAAGGCAAACCCATGACTCATTGGATTGTTATCATTGGAGCAGCTCCAGAGAGCAGTGAGGTTTCAAAATAAACATTGTTCAAATGGAAAAAAAGGCACAGAGAATTTTCTGAGATTGTGTGTTCTGCGTGACTTACCTTTTACTATTCACTAAATATTCATGCATAGAAATTCTATTTTATACCTACAACTTAAAACAGTGAGTGCATTAATTGCACGCTATTTGGGATCATTAATACCTTCAATGACCAGGTTTCAGTTACAGGAAGTACTGAACCTGGGGGCCTGAAGTTAGCCACCTGAATAACTCTGGTCTGATTTTCAGAGGTGCTGAGCACCTACAGCTCCTAAAGCTTTACTGTACCATGGTAAAAGACGGATCACTCAGTACACACACAACCCGAGAAAATCTTCTGTGCCATTTGTTTTCAGCTTGAACAATGTTTTCAGCTTCATGCCAATGATCTCATTGAGAGCTATAGGGACTCGGCACCTCTGAAAGCCAAGGCCTGGTCACTTAAATGTCTAAATACAGAAGTAGGTACCAAATTTAGGCACCCAATATTGAAGGCTCTCTACTACCATGGCAACCTATTCCCTCGAAGCATTTTCTTTTACTAACGTATAGCTTGAATTTTTCCCTTGTGTGTCCCCCATCCAAACCCAGAGTAAGGATTCTTATGGGGCATCAAAGTGGGGGATGAGTGAATATAATCCCCAGTGCAACCTGCTCAGCAAATCCACAACTGCTACTACACAATTTGGACAGGCCACCACCTCCACATGAAGTTTGTGGCTAATGGTTTTCTGATCACATCCCTATCTCATCCACATGTGCTTCCATGGAAACCTGCTCTGTGGTGCTCAGGGATTGTAGAATCTATCTGAACAGCTTCTCCTCTTCCTGGCTCCCCTAACATGACCAGCCATGCTAGTTCAGCTGTCTTTGGGCTCTTCTGAATGTCACCAACCACAAATAATACATTCCTTCCTTGAAGTCATAACCCCCTTTGTTTCGTTTTTACAATTTCATATATATATGTAAAGGGAACTATATATAAGCTATACTCCACTCCTTGCCTCAGTCAGCCAAATCACAGAATGACTGTGTTCACTAATATAATGCTCTGCTGGAGAAAGGAGAGAGAAGAGCTCCTCGTCCTTCCAGATTCTCATATTAAAATTATTTCAACTTTTAAAAAGTGTTATCTATAAACTTTCCCTCTTCCCTGTGTAATGAATGTGTGCAGCAAAAGACCTAGAACCACACTGTTCTAAACAAGCTTCTACATCCTGAGCTAGATAGTTTCATTTAGCTGACAACAGAATTAGGTTCTGATCCAACCCCAATCAGAGTTACTAGGAGTCTCTCTGTAGGCCAGCAAATAGAAGGCAACATGATCATACATATTGTCTGTGAAGAGGTCTGACATTCCTTCCAGCACAGAGCAGCAATATGCATATACATGCCCTTGTTTCCTGAAAGTTCAGTACCCCAAGTCAACAGTACAACTTTAGTGCCTTCCTTTTTCACCTTATTTTACAATCCAAACCCCAATGCTCCATGAAAATTTCTTAATCTAGTTCTGCCGTCCATCCCTTTAGCGCTCCTCATGACTTTATGGTATATTTAAAACATAATGTATAAGAAATAAATAACTGTTACTTCTTGAAGTTTGTTTTAAGGCATTGTACATCTTAAACACCTCAGGCTAAATTGTGCATTCATCTGCATCCCACTGGCTTCAATTGAGTTGCAGAGGATTTAAGTCAGCGGAGATTTTGACCCTGTGCGTTTCCTGATTGCTGTTAGCATGGCTTCAGCCATAGTGTGGACAACATCTAAATTACTATAACCATTTACACTGCTCCTGGTCCCTCAGTGGTCTACACTACAAAGTAAACTCAGCTTAACTAAATTGCTCAGGGCTGTGAAAAATTCCATGTCCCCTGGCGTAGACGCTACTAGGTTGACAGAAGAATTTTTCCATCAACCTAGCTACTGCCCCTAGAAGAAGTCGATTTACTAGAGCAATGGAAGAACTCCTTCCATTGCAACAGTAAGTGTCTATGCTCCAGCTGCTGCTGTGCTGCTATAACATTTCTCGTGTGGACATATCCTCAGAACTGGGTTTTCAGCTACAACGCTGTGTGACTTGGGAACATTTTTAGCAATACAATTACATTCATTTGTAGTATAATAGCTGTGATAGGAAGGGTACTTTGTTTTCCTTGGCTATTGTCCACGACTGTGAAAACTGGGAGAGTTCCCATTTCTTGTAAAATGATAACTGTATGGGTCAACGTTTACCGTTCATTACCCCAGCGCCACTCCAATGAAGTCAAGATTAATGGTCTTTAATGAGCTGCACAGAGACAACTGAAGGCAGAATTTGGCCTACAATGTATATGTAACAAAATATCAAAACTAGGGAATGTATATATTATGTAATGTAATGGCTGCAATTGTCGAAGTGGGAGTTCAGATATTATAGGGAAGCATTTAACATAAAAATGCAACTCGGAAGTAATTTTTCCTATAAAATTCCAACTGCAGAGTGTCACTATAATGTTCTATAATGAATGGAGAGAGGGTGTAATTTTAGAAAGTGGCTTCAAAAGCTATTCTGGAACACATCTGGATTCTCTTAGGGAAAAGCAAAATCTCATCAGGGACCACTTCAAAGACCATTTCCTCATGGTGGTTAAATTATCTTGTGAGAAACTGCTGTTGCATATACATTGTTACATTATGTATGACTTCTGACTGCTCCTAATATGAACAAACTGCACAATGTTCCATTAATGATTTTCAATTTATATTGAGCCTTAAGTCATATAGACAGCTCGCTTTGTTGGATTTACTTTGAAGATGTATGTTCTAGGAAATTTCACAGCCCTCCTGCCTGCTGTCCTGTCTAGAGATTTTGGTAACCAGAATTGATGGACTGGGCTTATAGCAAACATAATCTTATGTTACTTCTGTAACGGTACTCAGGTGGGTTTCAAATCTTGCATTTTCATGAAAGCAAATAGTAACATTGCCATTTCATACTGTGGATAATTTAAACACTTTGATTATATACATCTGGATCATGGGATTGTAGTTGTGGTGATATAGTATGCTTGGGTTCCAGGGTCAACTTTAAAGGATGATTCTTTATTTTTCTTTTTACTTCTTTTTTTTTCAGGAAGAGTGTACATGGCTTCATTTCTGTGGTAAATAAAGCAATTCTTGTGCATTTAAGGCTAAATTCTCACCAGTGCAGAGAAAATGACATGATCTGCTTCTCATATGGGACAAATGTAAGCTGCAGAAGCTTATTATTCAAGGAAGGAGCAGAAATAACAATAATGGATGGTGACTATGCATAACAGGCTCTGTCTGGCTATGGAGTGTATGCACATAAAACATATGTCCCACACCTCTTAACTATTGGTCACATGCCATAATATCCCTCCATAGCCACTGCTACAGAATTCTTGTAGAGCCGTATTCCATAGGTTTGGGGATAAGCCAGATTAGGGGTAGACAACTTTTGCCCTATGACTCTTCCTCCTACACATTACCAGACAGAATTTGGCCCATAGTGTGTGAAGTGTTTGGGGACAAAAACTGCTAAAGAAATGCAAGTTAGTGGTATAGACTTTCAGCTGATAAGCTTTGTAGCTCCATCCTACTATTCTTATTACAAATAGCATCAGCACCTTACTCTCTTGACCTAATTTCAAACCACTTTATGGGGCCAAGTTCAGAGGTGAGTTTAAGTAAATCCAGAGGGAGTCTAGCTTCCTGTAGTCTAACTTCTAACTTCATAAGAACGTAAGAATGGCCATACTGGATCAGACCTCTGTTCCATCTAGCTCATATCCTGTCCCTGACAATGACCTGTGTCAGATGTTTCCGAGGAAATAAATAGAACAGGGCAATTTCAAGTGATCGGTCCCCTATCATTGAGTCCCAGATTCTGGCAATTGAAGGTTTAAAGACACCCGAAGGATGGGGTTACATCCCTGACCATCTTGGCTAATAGCCATTGATGAACCTATCTTCCACAAACTTATCTAATTCTTTCTTTAACCCAGTTATATATTTGCCCTTCACAATACCCCATGGCAATGAGTCCCCCACGCTGCCTGCATTTTGTGAAAAAGTACCCCTAGGTAACCCTTAGTCCCAGTTACCCCTAGTAACTCCTAGTCCTAGTGTTATGTGAAGGGGTAAATAATATTTTGCTATTCACTTTCTCCATACAATTCATGATTTTATAGACCTCTATCATATCCTTCCTTAGTCATCTCTTTTCTAAGATGAACGGTTCCAGACTTTTTAATCTCTCTTCATGTGGAAGCTGTTCCCATACTCCTAATCATTTTCATTGTCCTTCTCTACACCTTTTTTTGAGATAATGTGACCAGAACTGTACATTGAGTGGATGTTTTCAGGGAACTATCCACGATGACTCTCAAAATCTCTTTCGTGAGTGGTAACCTAAGACCCCATCATTTTGTATGTAGAGTTAAGATTATGTTTTCCAATATCCATTACTTTGCACTTATCATTGAATTCCACCTACCATTTTGTTGCCCAGTCACCCAGTTTAGTGAGATCCTTTGTAATTCTTCATAGTCAGCTTTGGACTTAACTATCTTAAGTAATTTTGTATCATCTGCAAATTTTGCCACCTCACTGTTCATCTCCTTTCCAGATCATTTATGAATATGTTGAACATCACAGGTCTCAGTATAGATGCTTGGGGTACAGCACTATTTGCCTCTCTCCATTGTGAGACCTGATCATTTATTCCTACTGTTTGTTTTCTATCTTTTAACCAGTAACTGATCCATGAGAGAACTTTCACTCTTATCCCATGACTATTTAGTTTGCTTAAAAGCCTGTGGTGACGGACCTTGTCAATGTCCTTCTGAAAGTCCAAATACACTATTTCAGCTGGATCACCCTTGTCCGCATACCTGTTGACTTTCTTTTACAAAAGCTGTGTTATCTCTACCCCAACATACTTGTATTCATCTATGTGTCTGACAATTTTGTTTTTTACTATGGTTTCAACCAATTTGCCTGGTACTGGTTAGGCTTACTGGCCTGTAATTGCCAGGATAACCTCTGGAGTCTTTTTTAAAAAAATAGGTATTACATTATCTACCCTTAAGTCATTTAGTACAGAGGGTGATTTAAGCAATAGGTTACATACCACAGTTAGTAGTTCTGCAATTTCATAGGTGAGATCCTTCAACTATCCAGTCCTGGTGAATTATGAAAGTTTAATTCATTAAATTCCATGTCCATATATACATGTGCTCATTTTTCATTTCCGCTAGACTTCCATCCACTTATCATAATTCCATTTACATACACCCTTCTTTACACATCATGGCCCCATCATCTGGTGTATTAGGGCAGATTTGCTGACACAAAGCTGTCAGCCAGGTTAACCAGCTACCAGAAGATTCTCTCTGAGTAGGCCAAAGCTGAGGTTTCTGGGTCCACATGTGAATTTGGCCCACTGAGTCTAGCTGAGCATAAGGGGGCTTAAAGGAGCGTATAATTAAGTGTAACTCACATGCTGAGGGGGCAGAAGAGAGGACTGCAGCAAGAAAAGCAACTAACAGCATGATGTAGAGAGATAAATTAAAACAGACCATAACTTCTTTAAACCTGGTTTAAACCTGTTTAAAACACTGTTCTCAGTGGTGGCAGATGACAGAACAATGAGTAATAGTTTCAAGTTGCAGTGCGGGAGGTTTAGGTTGGATATTAGCAAAAACTATTTCATTAGGAGGGTGGTGAAGCACTGGAATGGGTTACCTAGGGAGGTGATGGAATCTCCATCCTTAGAGGTTTTTAAGTCCCAGCTTGACAAAGCTGTGGGTGGGATGATTTAGTTGGTGCTGGTCCTGCTTTGAGCGGGGGGTTGGACTAGATGACCTCCTGAGCTCTCTTCCAACCTTAATCTTCTATGAAGTGATTGAGATTCTGCCACAAATGTGGCAGAGGAAAATTGCATGGATTATAATGTTTCTGAGGGCTATGCTCAGTGATACTAAAGTGACTCAGCAGGTACTGTAAATGATTACATTATTATGAAATCCACCTCGTCCTCATTAGTGAGACATTGGTTTGCAGGAACTCTGATATTAAAACACTGACTAGGGGATTCCCGTTTCTGATTGAGCTAATTGGTATACATTAAGTCACATGTTCTTTTCAAAAGTGAAGTTCTCTTTTCATCTACAAACTTCTGGGCTCAGTCCTGTAGGCTCCCCCAAATCTTACTGATTCCAGGAGGTTCTTGCTGTTTCTCACTGCTTCACATATCTCTCAGGGTTGGGCCTTATGTTTGTAAAGAGTCATTGAGAAACTTACTTAGTACAGATTGCCCATTTGTCTATGTAACAATGACTATCTCAAATCAATTTAGAACTAAGAAAAGAAATATCTTACCTATATGCTGTCTCATCTCATGACACACTATCAGTACAGGCACACAGAGAAGGAGAAGAACAAAAAAACTCCACAAATCAAACTATTAGTACAGTGAGGAAGTGCTGCGGTGAAAAGGTGAAGCTGGTGAGTAACTATATTTATTAATTGAAGTAAGAAAGGTCAGATAAATCTTTATCTTGCTTGAAAGACTTCAGTTGTACACAGCAGCGTTTCAGAAGACTTAAAGCAGAATATGAATATGCAGCATTTACATGGCAAATATGTAGATTTAGATACTGCTGCAAAAATAGCAAGCAACTTTCAGCATATAGCGAGAAACAGCTCCAGTTGCAGAGGAGCTCATATTAGCCTCAGTTACCTACATCCAACACAGATTTAGTGTACCCCAGTTTTTGTATTTGAAAAACTATTTAATCAGGATCAAAGAATCATGAAATTGAGGCTATAGGACAAGTCATTTACAATAAAGGGAAAATCCTACAGTATTTTTAAGTTTCTTGTGTGACTAAGATTTTTTTGTGTATGTCCCTCCCTTTTGGTCTTTGTCACAGAGTGATTCAAAGTTTCGGAAGGGGATGCAGAGATATAACACTTATTCATAACCCTGAGAGCCCTAGAGATATCAGGCCTTAAAACATTATGTATGGGAGAGCTGTTTTCCACTATTTTTATTTATTTATGAAATGTGTAAGAGATGCCTGTCTGAGCACTCTAGACCCTTCTGACAAATATTTACAAGTACAATATAAATAACAGTAACAGCAACCTCACTTCCCCAGTCATCTCTCCTACCAATGTTTACTTCCTCCGGATCACTCCTTAACAGATGTGCCTTGCAGCATGTCTGGAACATAAAGAGATTTGGTCCATTTCAGAACAGTTAAAGGAGGAGAAAATTCTAAAGGGATGGAATCTTTCACAGAGAACACCTGACTGACAGCTCCTCCTCTCCTTTGCTGAGAGGTATCTAGTTCAAAGGTCTCTGCTGATTTCAAATGTGGTAGTATGTCATGGGGAGACTGATGGTCTTTCATGTAAGAACTAGGTTCTGAGCCATTTTTAAGTGGTCACAATTAGATACTCAGGATGGTAGGTGCTCAGTACTGTGACCCAATCTCCATCACCAGGCAAGGAAGACTTTCTCTTGGCCGGCCCCGCTGAGGGATAGGGTGGGATTTGTACTTCCAGGAGGAATGGGGGGAGGTGGGATTGTCCAGCTGCAGGGGTTGTCAGGTGAGCTGCATCTGCTTACAGGATGCTGATGTCACCACCTGCTCATATGGTCCTGCAGATGAATTCAACTGTGCTGTGCTCTCAGGTGCCAGTCACACACCACACAGCAGTAGCCAGGGCTTACAGCTGAGCATCGGAAGTGTGTCAGTCTCATAATCTGAAGATCCTGAGCTCAGTCCTCAGAGAAGGCAGCTTTTGCCTCCTGCTGTGGCCATTACCACTTCTAGCTCTCTCTTACTTGTGGTTTCTGGAGTCCAGGATTCCCTTGTTCTAATTGGCATCTGGGGGAAATACACATATATGCAGTCGACAAACCATTGTGTGAGTTTCTCCCTGATAGCATAGTGGTGAGGATTTGGTGTTTTCACTGGTGTGGCCTGGGTTTAATTCTCACTCAGGAAAGCAGCTTACCTTTGCCAGCTGTCATTTGTAAAAGCTGGCTTTGTCATACCACAGCATTTTAAACCCACTTTCTTCTACCTCCCTGTCTCTTGTTTCTCCTCTGCGTTTCCCTGCCACATCTGCCTTTTCAAACTCCAACCTCCAGTGCCTACTCTTGAGGGGCCTTCCACCTCTCTTCTTTCTCACCATGCCCTACCATGCCACACGTTTCTTCCTGAACCTCTTCTGTGCATTGTGCAAAGAGGGCAGGTTTCTGCTCCTCCCTGCTTCTCAAGAGGTCAGGATTGTATGCGCTCAGCAATGCAGACAGAATTTCTTTGCCGCTAAGAGAAGGTTTCTTTTGGCTGTCCCTCCTGAGGGATGGGGTGGGGTCTGTACTTCTAGGAAGAGCAGGAGGAGTGGCCACCTGCAAGGTAGTCAGGTGAGATTTGTCTGCCTACAGGAGACTACTCCTGTGTTTTGTCCTGCAGCTGAACTTGACTGTTCTGTGCTCTCAGCCACCAGGAAAACTCCAGCTGGCAGTGGTTAAGTACTGTGGCTGAGCTTTTTAGTGCAGTTGGTAGTGTATTGATCTTATGTCCTGAAGGACCTGAATTTGATCTATAGAAAAAGCAGACTGTCTTTTGCTATGGGCATTATCCTATATTGCTGTCTCTCACTCATGGTTGCTTGAATATAGTGTTTTCCCCACTCTACTTGTCATTCCAGAGGCATACA
>NC_133778.1:54005708-54042949 GCF_003597395.2 Chelonoidis abingdonii | reverse complement strand
GCTCAGGGTGTGGGCATATCCCTCACATATTCTTCAGTGATGACCAATGCAAAGAATTCATTTAGCTTCTCTGAAATGGCCTTGTCTTCCTGGAGTGCTCCTTTAGCACCTCAATTGTCCAGTGGCCCCACTGATGGTTTGGCAGGCTTCCTTCTTCTGATGTGCTAAACATTTTTTTTTCGCTGTTAGTTTCATAACCTTTTACTAGCTGTTCTTTTTTTGGCCTGCCTAATTATACTTTTACACTTGACTTGGCAGAGTTTATACATCTGTTTAATTTTCTCAGTAGGATTTGACTTCCAATTTTTAAAGGATGACTTTTTGCCTCCAATCGCCTCTTCTACTCTGTTGTTTAGCCATGGTAGTATTTTTTGGTCCTTTTACTATTCTGTTTTATTGTGTGTGGGGGGGTATACAGTTAATCTGAGCCTCTATTTATGATTTTTTTAAGTTTTCATGCAACTTGAAGGCATTTCACTCTTGTGACTATTCTTTTTAATTTTCTATTTAACTAGTTTCCTCATTTTTGTGTAGTTCCCCTTTGTGAAGTTAAATGTTACTGTGGTGGGGTTCTTTGGTATTCCCCCACCCCGCAAGGATGTTAAATTTAATTATATTATGGTTGTTATTACCAGGTGGTTCATCTATATTCATGTCTTGGACTAGATCCTGTGCTCCACTTAGGACTGAATCAAGAATTGCTTTCCCCCTTGTGGATTTCAGGACTAGCTGCTAGAAGAAGCAGTCATTAATGATGTCTAGAAAGTTTCTCTCTGTAACTAGTAGAGAGGCGACATGTACCCAGTCAATATGGTAATAGTTCAGATCCCCCATCATTACTGAGTTTTCTATTTTTATAGCCTCTCTAATCTCCCTGAACATTTCACAAACACCATCCTGGTGAGATGTTAACTATATTCTTGTTATTCAAGCATACTTCTATCCATAGAGATTCTACAGCACAACCTGATTCGTTTAAGATTTTTATGATATTTGACTATGCTTTCTTTCATATATAGTGCTACTCCTCCACTAGACTCTATCGTTTCTATATATTTTGTACCCTAGTATTACTGTGCCCTATTGACTGTCTAAGGCTAGGTCTACACTGGGGATGGGTGGGGTCGACCTAAGATACGCAACTTCAGCTATGCAAATAGCGTAGCTGAAGTTGGTGTATCTTAGGTCGATTTACCTGGCCGTGAGGATGGCAGTGAGTCGACCACTGCCGCTCCCCCATTGACTCCGCTTCTGCCTCTCACCACGGTGGAGTTCCGGAGTCAACGGCAGAGTGATCGGGGATCAATTTTATTGCGTGTACACTAGATGCGATAAATCAATCCCCGATAGATTGATCACTACTCGCCGATCCGGAGGGTAGTGTAGACGTACCCATAATTCCACCAAGTTTCTGGTCAAAGTTTCGGTATCAAAATGAACCCTAACCCTAAAAAATAAAATAAATATACAAAACATGCTCCCGTTTTGTGGCTTGGAATGGATGCTTGTGCAATTTTGTTTCTTTGATCAATAATGTCGGACTAAATGAGTGCTTTATCTGGCATAAGTAAACAGCTTGATTTATTTTTTTCAAAACATTAACAGATCTGAGTTAATCTGAAATTCATTCCTGCACAAATCACTTACAGTATTTATCTGAGTTTTGGGTGTCTACTTGTTTGTTTGCAGAACTCTGGATAAATTACTACAGATATTCTTATTCAGAAAGTGAGTTAATCAATCTCATCCTTCATCTTTGGTTGTGCAAAAGGTATATATTTTTGTCATGGTTGAACTAGATCTAAGTCTCTTGCTCTGTCTTTTAAAAGACCTTCAAATATAGCTGCTTTAGCATCCCAGAAATCAAATTGACAATCTGTCTCGGGAAGCCAGTTCAGACACCATTCTAAAGAGATACCGAGTGACATTTCCAAGTCTAAAGTGTGAGGCCACCCTCAATCTTCTTCATCTGGCACTGATTTCTGCTTTTTCTGGACCTCACTGTTTGAGAGGATAGGGCCTGGTGTAATAAAGTCAAGAGCCTAAGAGATAATTGAGGCTGACAGGGTATTTCGGCATTCAAGAGATTTATATGTGACAGGAAGCCAAACAATGTATCCTGTGGGAGTCTGGACACTCAAAACATAGTGCTTATATTTTCCACATTGTAAGTCTCAGACAGATTTTGGCACTGACTTCCCATTTCCTTCCTGTCACTGGTGACAAATTTTGTGGCATTCAAATAAGGATTTCTTTTTATCATGCATAATGGCTCATCGTTAGGAGACACTCGCTATGATAAAAAACAATTGCTATGGTCTCAACTGAATCATTTATTTAAAGAAGGTTGCTATAAAACAGTCAAGGATCTGTGTTAAAAATAGCTTCTTTTTGTCTGACGTGATTGATGACATCTTTAAACTGTTATCCGTAATCGATATACTTAATTGCTGCAACTGTTGTTAAAATAGTGTCCTCACTGTGCACTATTCATTATTTTCCCATGTCTTTGCCCCTCACAAGTCAAAAATGAATTACAGAGTAACAAAATCTGACCCTAAAATTAAGAATACATCTAGACATTACTGGTTAATTTTTAAAAATGTGCACCTAAGTTATATGCCCTAAATGGATAATTATGCAAGCAATTGCAAGAAATTGAATGGACAGTTAGTTACCTGTGTGATTGTGCAACTTCGAGTGTATACATTGCTGGGCAACTGGAAGTACTAAAATTCCATGAGACTGAGTTTTCTCAAGCTTCTGTATTTCTGTCCAGACATGTTACAAGGTTCTGTTTTCATTAAATTTCCAGGCCCATTTTGCAGACTCAGGAGGTTTGGATCAGCTGAATGCATCCCGGATGCATATCTAATAGACAGCTGCAGCGGCACAGGAGCCAGCAAACAGAGCTGTAAACAGGGGAGTTTGAGTGGGATTTGCCGGGGGAGTTTGGGGGAAGACTAAGAGAGGCAGGCAGAGGATCAGACAGGCTAGTGAAGGGAGTGTGCTGTGTTTTATCAGTGTTTTGGTGCTTGTTGGGGGTTGCTTTGCTGTGGGTGGTGGTGTTTTGGTTTGGTTTCTGTTTCCCAGATTTACAGGATTTAGGTGAGAAGGCTATGACAGATAAAGGGGCAGCAGTGGTAGTGACCCTAGCAGTGGAAGACACAATGAAGATGACTGGATGTGGAAGCTGCGGCATGTACATGATCCTGGAGGGGGTACCTGATAAGACTTTTGTCTTCATAAAGTGCTGCCTGATCGAGCTGATGGAAGAAAAGATCCGAGGATTGGAGATGCAGGTGGAAACACTGGTCAAGTTTAGAAGGGGGTTCGAGTGGATGATGGAGTAAAGACATGAGGAGTCTGAATGAAAAAGCTCAGACTTGCAGATGGAAGCAGGACAAAGAACTCCGAGGGGAGACTGCTGGGTGAGGAAAGTGGATGATAGAAGCATGTGACTAAGAGAACCAGGCAGAGGAAAAGATGGGCTAGTGAAGGAGAAATAGAGCTCAGGAACAGCTTTGCAGAGTTGGAAAATGAAGAAGGGGCACAGCTGGTGGTCGCTGAAGGAGAGAGGGCAAGGAAGAAGAGAAGAGCAGCTAGCCTATAGGAAGAGGGGAAGAGTCAATGGAGATAACACCACCAATATGAGCCCCAGGAGGATACGGGATGGGTTGCAGAGGATTGCAAGGGAATAGGAATCGAGAGGACTTGCAGCCAGAGGGAACAGGGGATAGACCAGAGAATCACACCATCACAGGAAAAGGCAGGTCTATGTGACTGGGGACTCCTTACTGAGAAGAATAGACAGGCCTGTAACCAGAGCTGATCCAGAGAACAGAAGGGTGTGCTGTCTGCCAGGTGTGCTAAAGATATGGGATGTGGACCTGAGGCTGAAGAGGATCCTAAAAGGGAGCGGGGAAGAATCGCCACTGATTGTCCTTCATGTGGGAACAATGATACGATACACTAGATTCTCGCTGGAACATATCCAAGGGAGACTATGCCAGGCTGGGGAAGACACTTAAGGAAATCGAGGCTCAGGTGATCTTCAGTGGGATTCTGCCTGTTCCTAGAGAAGGGCAACAAGGTGTGACAAGATTATGATGATCAACAGATGGCTCACAGCAGTGGTGCTATAAGGAGGGCTTTGGGATGTATGGCCACTGGGAGGCATTCATGGACAGAGGACTGTTCTCTTTGGGATGGACTTCACCTGAGTAGGGAGGGAAATAGACTTCTAGGATGGAGGCTGGCACAACTGATTAAGAGAGCTTTAAAACTAGGAATTGGGGGAGATGGTTGGGAGATGTCCAGGTAATCTCCATGCCAGGATTTTAACATTGAGAGGGAAGAAAACAAAGTAAGAAAGGATACAAGCCATGGGTAGGAGAATGGACATAAGGAGGAAGGGTAGGTGTAGATACCAGTCTAATAGGTGATACTGGTGGGTAGAATGTCTGGCCTAATCGGGTAAAGAATGTGAGTGAAGCCAAACAGCAAAAATTAAGATGTTTGTACACTAATGCAGGAGCCTAGGTAACAAAATGGAGGAACTAGAGTTACTGGTGCAGGAAGTGAAACCAGATATTATAGGGATAACAGAAACAGAAACATGGTGGAATAGTAGTCATGACTGGAGTACAGTATTGAAGGCTATGTGCTGTTTAGGAAAGACAGAAAATAAAGGCAAAGGTGGTGGAGTAGCATTGTATATCAATGATGAGGTAGACTGTAAAGAAATAAGAAGTGATGGAATGGATAAGACAGAGTCTGTCTGGGGCCAAAAAATCACATTGGGAAATAGAAAGCTACTAGAGCCTGTCCCCCTGAGATAACATGTGCTTGGGTGTGCTACAGACCATGGGGATCTGATTTGATATGGATGGTGCAGAGACCTCTTTTAATGTTTTTTCAATGAAGTAAATACTAATGGGAATTGTGTGATCATGGGAGACTTTTAACTTCCCAGATATAGACTGGAGGACAAGTGCTAGTAATAATAATAGGGCTCAGATTTTCCTGGATGCAGATAGCTGATGGATTCCTTCACCAAGTAGTTGCTGAACCAACAAGAGGGGACCATTTTGAGATTTGGGTTTTTGGTGAGTAGTGAGGACCTAATAAGAAGAAATGGTTGTAGGGGACAACCTTGGTTTCGAGTGATCATGAGCTAATTCAGTTGTTAAAAAATGAAGGATAAACAAAAATAGATCTGTGACTAGGGTTTTTTTTGGTGGTAAAAAGGGTGGCTAAAAATGATCAGTGAAGGAAATTAGTTTGGGAAGTGGATTGAAGAGAACTTGTGCATCTAAAGGCGGAGGAGGCCTGGAATTACTTCAAGTCAAAGTTGCAGAAACTATCAGAAGCCTGCATCCCAAGAAAGGGAAAAAATTCATAGGCAGGGATAGCAGCACTGGCATTGTAGACCAAGCTGGATGAGCAAGCATTCAAGAGAGGCTGTGATACCTTAATTTAAAACAGCAGTAAAGGCTACAAGAAAGGTGGGAGAGTATATAATCAAGCTACCTTATTGAGGTAGACTGTAAAAATAATAAAAGGAAAGCCATGTAAGCAGAGTCTGACTTGCAAAGGTCAAGGCCACATAGGGAAGAAAGATTCTAGTGCTTCTTAATGGAGTGCCTGTTGGGGTGCTTTAGAAGCAGGGATTTCTGATGACCAAAGGAAAGGGACCGCTATTGACTGAAAATAATGGGAATTATGATCAGGGATGGGATTTGAAATTTATTTACCAGATATAGATGGAAAGCTAGTAATAATAATAGGTCAGATTCTTCCTGGATCATAAGTGCTGATGGATTCCAGAAATGGCTTAGTTGGAACCAACAGTAGAGGGAGAACATTTTAGATTTGGTTTGGTGAGTAGTGAGGACCTCATACAGAAGAAATGGTTGTAGGGACAACCTTGGTTCAAGTGAAGTGAGCTAATTCAGTTTGCAAAGAAATGGGATAAACAAAAATTAGATCTGTAGACTAGGCTTTTTATTTCAAAAGGGCTAACTTTAACCTGGGTAATTAAGGAAATTAGTTAGGGAAGTGGATTGGACTGAAGAACTTGGGATCTAAAGGTGGAGAGGAGCCTGGAATTATTTCAAGTCAAGTTGCAGAAACTATCAGAAGCCTGCATCCAAGAAAGGGGAAAAATTCATAGGCAGGAGTTGTAGACCAAGCTGGATGAGCAAGCATCTCAGAGAGGTGATTAAGAAAAAAGAAAGCAGAAAGCCTACCAAGGAGTGGAAGATGGAGGGATCAGCAAGGAAAGCTACCTTATTGAGGTCAGAACATGTAGGGATAAAGTGAGAAACCAAAAGCCATGTAAGTTGGACCTTGCAAAGGGAATTAAAACCAATAGTAAAAGCTTCTATAGCCATATAAATAAGAAGAAAACAAAGAAAGAAGAAGCGGGACTGCTAAACACTGAAGATGGAGTGGAGGTTAAGAATAACCTAGGCATGGCCCAATATCTAAATGAATACTTTGGCTCAGCTTTTAATGAGGCTAATAGGGATAATAGTAGGATGACAAACGGGAATGAGGATATGGAGGTAGATATTACCACATCCGAGATAGAAGCCAAACTTGAACCAGGGGTGGCTCCAGGCCCCAGCACGCCAAGTGCATGCTTGGGGTGGTATGCCACAGGGGGCACTCTGCTGGTTGCTGGGAGGACCTCCTGCAGGCTAGAGCCGCCCCTGACTCGAACAGCTTAATGGGACTAAATCGGGGGGCCCAGATAATCTTCATCCAAGAATATTAAAGGAACTGGCGCGTGAAATTGCAAGCCGATTAGCAAGAATTTTTAATGAATCTGTAAACTCAGGGGTTGTACCATATGACTGGAGAATTGCTAACATAATTCCTATCATGTTTGTGGAAAAAAACTTGAGCCATTAAGCTTGAGCCCTTAAAGGCTCCAAAACCAGAAGTCAAATAAGAAGAACCTCACATTTTAAAAATTATGATTTTTAAACCAAGCATGATTTTTGAATGCTTGGGTTCAGCAACATTGGGTCTGTCTCCATCCTCTGTCCTCTTTGGATTTAGGAAGCACAGGTATTGTCACTGTTCATGCTACAAAGGGTGTTAAGCTGTGTTGCATCCCATCCCCTTCTTTCCATATCCACACCAGTCTAGTCACAATCTGTCTCTCTTGCTGACTCTCATTTTTAAACTCTGAACAAACAGCATAATCTCCATCAGAAAATCTAAAACTGGATGGGAACACTCATTGAAACTATCTAATAGCATTGGAAAAGTTTTGATGAATCAGATTTCAGACAACACTGCACAATTTTCAGACAATCAGTAGATAACACAGAATTTTTAGTCTAATTATATTTAGTCAAAGGTTATGTATCCGTAAACTGTGCTGTTATAGCTTTCTGTATTAAAAAACTGGAAATATGAAATGTAAACCTGGGAAGCCCCTTCATGAGAAACCATTAAGCTCACTGTGAAAAATAATTACCCTTAAATGTTCTAGGACTGTACATATTTTTCAAGAAAGTGTGAAAATTTATATTACAGGCCATTTTTTTTCTATAATAGTGTGTCCTTGTGATGTGACTATGTGAACTTTTCCTTCACTTCTGGCTAGAAGACAGTTATGTTGAGTAGAACTGCATGAAATGTTAGTGACACCAAATCACACAAAACATGTCTGGTTTTAGGGTTTGTTACAAACTCACCACTCATACCTTGGTCATCAAAATGTTTATATACATTTTGAATAACTGAAGCTCATTTTGGAAGTCCTAATTTTGCATTGAAATCAGCCAAAATTCATGGCTTCGACAAGGATCTGGGGAAAAGTTGGTGATTTAGGGTACGTCTACACTGCACGATTATTTCGAATTAGCTTAAACCGATATTACAAAACAGATCTAATAAAATTGGTTTTGCACGTCCACAGTGGGATCATGAAATCGATTGTTTGCGTCCATGATCCAAAGCTACCATCGATTTCAGAAGCGGTGCACTGTGGGTAGCTGTTCCTCAGCTATCCCATAGTTCCCACTTCCGGGTTGAGAGCACAGTGCCTGATGGGGCAGAAAACATTGCCCCGGGTGGTGCTGGGTACAGCCTCACCCCTCCCTTGGTGAAGGCAGCAGACAATTGGCGCCTTTTTCCGGAGTGCATTGAGCAAACGCCATAGCACAGCAATCATGGACCCTGAGATCACAAAAAAACGGTATCCTGACCGTTGTCAACACCTCGTACTCTCTGCCAGCAGCATTCAGTACACAGAGGGTGACATTTACAGTACTCAAGGAATTATTTATTTTACTTCTCTTTCACGTGCTGGGGGGGGGAAGAGACTGACGAGCTGTTCCGTGAACCACGCAAGACACCGTGTATTAAGCTACAGACATTGGGCGCGCTCAGCCAAGAATGCAAATAGTTTTCAGAGACTGCTGTGGAGACTGGTAGCTGTAGTCCTCATTACCCCTCCCTCCCTCCCTCCATGAGCATCCGTTTGAGTCTCTGGCTTCCCGTTACGGTTGTCACGCACCGCTGTGTATCCTGGAGTTTATTTTTCAAACGCTTTGGCATTTCCTGTTCTTTAACGGAGCTCTGATAAAACAGATTTGTCTCACCATACAGCGATCAGATCTAGTATCTCCCGTAAGGTTCAATGCAGGAGCTACTTTTGCATTTGAACTGCATCGCCACCCGTGCTGATCAGAGCTGGACACGTGAAAGCAGGAAATGTCATTCTAAAGGTCTCGGGGCTTTTCCTGTTTACCGGCACTCCGCATCCGAGTTCGGATTGCGGACCAGAGCGGTCAGTGGTGCACTGTGGGATACCTCTAGGAGGCCAATAATGTCGATTTCCGTCCACACGAACCCTAATCCGAGTTATCACTTTCAATTTAGCGCTACTCCTCTCGTATGGGAGGAGTTCCGAAATCGATTTAAGGAGCCGTTTAACTCGATATTAATGACGACGTCGTGTGAACGGGTACAGCGTTAAATCGGTATATCGGCCATTAAACCGATTTAAAGTCGCAGTGTAGACCTGGCCTTAGACTGCGTTACCTCTGAATTTTGGTTATTTCATTAAAATCATTCAAGCAAAACCTGAGGGTGCAAAACCAAAGAAAATGTTCTCATGTGTTACTGCAAAGCAAAGCTAATAAATGTCACACAGTTCTAATTATGAGATATTGGCTATTGAGATGAAGGAGCTGCAATGCCACATAAGGTTTATCTGATGGTAAAAACTTAGCCTTCGTCTACATCTTAAAGACAAAAATTGCTTAGGAACCTCCCTGCATGATGGTGTGGTGGTAGAAGAACCTTTTCTGATAATCTGGGGAGCCCCCAAAAGTAAGGATTGTACTCAGGGATGTGGTACTGAAAAGCTTGTATAGATGAATTCTGTATGGGGCAGATGCTCAAGTGAACTTCAGTCATATTAACTCTGATTATCCATAATGCATATTAAGGGTCTTACAATAGTAGACTAAACTCCAAGCAACCAATGACCTGTCTAACACACTCTTGGACAAAATTGTTTTTTTAAATGCTATTTTAATCTAGGGCAGTAAAAACCTATACTCTAATTCTTATGGCATTTTCAGCTGATTTGTTGATACAATATCCTAAAGCTTTCAGAGTCCGTATGGGTGGGTATTGTACATACCAGGGATTCCCAGAATTCTGTAATCATGTTATACTGCAAATGATTTATTCATTTAAATATAACAGTGATGGCAAACTATGCTGATATCATATCCTTCTAAGGCACTAAACTAAGCTAGAATACAGTATGTGTTGCATTTATAGTTCATGAGATGTTAATAATACATACTATTTGTGGAAAATATATTATGATCAGGCCACAAGAAAATTAGGTAATTTTCCCCTACTGTGATTTATGTTTGGTCCTATGACATATAAAGAAAACATAAGAATGCATGAAATATTCTGCAGCTGCCAGGTAGTTTTATTTTCCAAAACCTTCTTATTGCTTGTTGTGCTATGTATACTTGGCTCCTCTACAGTCTTTTTGCTGTTTAGCATTAAGATAATGTGATCCAATTTTTCTTGTTGCCACCATTTTCCAAAAGCCCTAATTATGGTTCACGGGATATTGTAAACAGAATTTGTTGTTTTTCCTCATTTGTCTAAGTGACAGCTGCTTAAAATTCATCAGTATCCTTGCATTGCTATAAGGCTTAAGCAATAGGATAGTAAGTGGTCACGCTTTACTTTATATGCCATTGTGGAAGATAAATTTACTGAACACTTGGTTTTGTAAGGTATCAGTTTGCTTTGAATTTGTGTTTTTATCTGTAGATAAATATGTGATAATTTTTTATATGTTCCCTTCTTGATAATATCTTTGTTGCTTTGATTTTTATGTTGACATTTTCAGGAACAGTTTTAATTTCAGTTTAATTTATTTTGTAAAATGACCTTTCACTGTTTTATATTTAAAGCACCACCTTTTACCTCTCCCTGACTAGAGAATGAGGTTGTGGTGAATGAAGTGGAACAGAGAACCAATCAAAAGGCAGAATACTGAAAATGTCAAAGTACAGTGCAACATGGTAAATCAGTCAAGCTTAATACATACTTTATTCCTATGATTAAACCATTGATTTTAAAAAAAGTACAACATTAACCCATTCTCTGACCAATAAAATTAACAAGAGATTTTTTTTTATTGCAGCGTCCTCATTTTATGGTTCTTGAATTTCATGGCTCAGAAATAATCAGATCTGGCCCTGCTGTGCTTGGTGCGACAACGGGGTAAGGTGAGACGGAAGTGGCTTTTAATCTTTCCTGATCCTGGCACTATCGGGGACTGATCCAGTCCCTTGTGTAAGTTAGAACAACCTTTAAGCTGCTCTGATTTACAAACATCTGCCTGAAAAGGGGAAATCTTCATGGACTTGGTCCAGTAGCTTTATTGCTGTTTAGTGCTGGTGGAGCAAGGTTGAAGATCTGGGCCCATAGTTTAGGGTTTGCCTGTACCATTTCTACATTACAATTCTGACATTTAATAGTACAGATATGACAGTTAATGTTCACGAGTTAATCTATACTGTACATATAGAATCATAGAAGATTAGGGTTGGAAGAGACCTCAGGAGGTCATCCAGTCCAACCCCCTGCTCAAAGCAGGACCAACACCAACTAAATCAGGACCAACACCAACTAAATCAATGTGCTTACTATTGTTTATAAAGAAAAGTCAGTACTTTGGGACAAATTCTACCTCTTCCTTCATTGGCCTGGAGGGGCCTCAGCTGCAGCAAATCTGGTGTGGTTCGATTGTGTGTATGTAGGACTAGGATTTTGATATTAGATAAAGGGGATCTGCTACTTGTATTTACCTTGTATCCCCACTCTGTGTGCCCATTGTACGCATTCCTGTACGATGAGATTTGAGGGAGGGGACAGGAGAAGAAAGGAAGAACATAGAGGATCCACACAGCATAGACTATTACAACCACAGTACTACCGTGGCCGTGATGGAGTGACTGTGTTACCACTCTAAGGACTGGGGGCAGGATCCACCCCACTACGACTCCTCTAAGTACTAAGTCCAGTTTCCAGGGCTTGGCATAAGACACAAGATTTAGCCTTTTGTAACTCTGAGCATGAACGGACGATCCTCTTGTTGTAATTATTAGGAAAGGGTTAGCTAGTTTGTGTAAACAAGAACAGGAGCTCAAATCAAAATGAATCTGAACTGAAACTTCTGAGGTTCAAAAGATGTGTGCATCCTTCCCTCAACTCCTGCTTTCAGCCACTGCTGGAAGGAGAGCTACCAAAAACCATGAGGAAAAAAATGCTATTCTAACCTGCCTTAAATCTAGAAGTAATTAGCTCATGTTAATGTACAAACCTCACCCTTACTTGCACAGGCAGTTTCAAACCATGTCAGTCTGGCTGCTTAGGCTAAAGAGGAGAGTTTTCCCCTCTTTAAAGTGCAGGCAATTTTGCCAGCACTACTGTCCCATAGGCCTGTAGGAAGGCAGCTTGAATTCAAACTGGGAACAACATGGGTGCTCCAGTGGTGTAGGCTGCTGAAGAGATGAGCTGAATCAATACTTCCCCAACTGCCCTCATGTGGTACAAGTGTGAGAGGGATCCTAAACTATGTTTTGGACTCTCCTAACCTGCTATTGACCTGTTTCCCAATACAGGGGCAGCTGCAGTTTCCTGAGGTTGCTATAACCTTCCCCCAGTGAACATTTTTGCTTGGGGGCCCTCTACCAATTCAGATCCTGAGGGAATTTGGCTCAGGGTCTGTGAAATGCTTTGAGCATGGTAATTGATCAATATGTGCACAGTATTAAGAGGTATGAAAAGTTTCATCCCTGGTGTTTGGACGTGGCTTATAGAAGCACTGATAAATGTTTGTGTCTTTTTTTTTTTTTTACTACATTGGACATTATTTCCAAAATGTGCAATGTTGTTTTTATAAAATTCAAATGTCTAACATCCAAGTATTAAAGAAAATTTTGAAAAATTGCATAACGTACTCAAAAAAATGGCAATTACCTAATACCCCTTAGGTCAGTGGTGGGCAAACTGCGGCCCACAGGTCACAGGTGACCCGTCAGGGTAATCTGGTGGCAGGCTGCCAGACTGTTTGCTTACATTTGCACGGTTGCCTGCAGCTCCCAGTGGTCAGAAACAGTAAAATGCAGAGCTGCGGGTGGCCATGCAAACGTAAGCAAATGGTCTGGCAGTCTGCCAGTAGATTACCCTGATGGGTCGCATGCAATCCGTGGGCTGCAGGTTGCCAACCACTGCCTTAGCCCGACTCTGTGCTCCCTGTGCAGTTCCTTGGCTGAAAATGACCTCACTAGAGCAGAACATGCTTGGGCAGCATATTGGAGAGGGAGCTCATACCAAGAGCAGGTCTTTATGTTGTGAGACCTAAATAAAGTCTGTTTTAAGTGTATAACATGGTGAATGTACCATTTGCCCTGGCAACTGGGGTAATCCTGACTCAGCATACACAGGATTTTCAGGTCATCCAGTCAGGGCTGGATTTAGGGGCAGGTGACCCAGGCAACTGCCTGCAGTACTGGTCTTAGGGGGCTCCTGTCTTGGGGGGGTACTGGGTTTGGGATGCTGTTTTTGTTGGTAGCAACAAAAGGGGAAATAAAATGTTTGAAGTAAAATGTTTTAGATATTCCATACGTGGATTCATTTTTCAATAAACCTCCTAGAATTTTCTGGACCTTTGTAGAATCTCATGGAACTTTCCAGACTTTGAGAACTACATTTTCCTTGAACCCCTTGGAATGTTGTCAGCCATGTCTTTGCAGGTATATAAAGGGGTGGCTGCCATTCCCTCAGCCTGGTTGTGGCAGATGCAGCAGCATCTTCTTTAGATTCAGTGTCTCGCTTCGAAGTATTGCAAAGGACATATGTCCTGTTTACAGCATCAACTATCAGGCGGAAGATATTCACAGACAATGTTACAAAGCTGTCCCTGAAGTGACACTCTCTGGAAGAGCTGCACTGACAGCTTAAGGTCAGTGAGGTACCAAGTGACTGAGGTTTATGACACCCTGATGGAACTGGCATAACTGAATAAAAGTGAGGCTGGAATCCGACATGAGGTGCAAAGCCTGGCAAACCAGATCACCAACTTCAAATTTCTGGTCTCAATTGTAGTTTGGCATGATATCCTGTTCCAAATAAACTGTGCAAGCAAGGCATTACAAACTCAGTCAATGAACACCCCGAACGCTACTACTTGATGAGAAGCTGCCTTGATTTTGTTGTGGCCTAGGGAGACAATGGATTTGAGGATGCCATCACTGTTGCCAGAGAAATGGTGGAAAACTAAGAAGTTGAGCCTGTCTTTAAGGAAACTCATATTAATTGGAAGAAGAGACATTTTGGTTACAAGGGCAGAGATGAGGTGATGGGAAGCTCAGAAGAAAAATTTAAGAGGAAGTTTTCTTTCCTCGCTCGTTGGCACTGCTCAAGTGTCCGTTGAAGAAAGGTTTGGATGCATGAAGCACTATGAAGAGACCTGGGGTTTTTTTGTATGACCTTAGTAAGTTGTCAGCAGACAGGAAAACACCCTTCAACAATTGTACAGACCTTCACTGGATGCTGACACATGGGTAATGTTCGGACGTCAATCACAGAGACCTCTACGTTGAATTGGACAACAGCCATCACATTTTGCAACATGGGAAGCACTCTCCACACCAAGTTCTCCTATTCATTCATGATGCACAGCTGAAGGACACTTTTCTTCATGTATGGATAGCTTTGAGCATTCTGCTCATGCTGCCAATTGCAGCTGCAAGTGGGGAGTGCAGCTTTTCGAAGCTCAGGCTCATTAAAACATATCTTTGATTGTCAATGGCTGATGAGAGACTGACATTGCTTGAAAATGCCATTGGCTAGTCTTTGGATCTCTCTGATGCTGTGTTTCAGTTTGCGAGGGCAAAGGCAAATAAAGTGACCTTCTGAACTAAAGGACGAGGTTAACATTCCAAGGCTGTCACCTACTGTAACACTATTTACTGCTGGTCCACCCAAGGTAGGGGCACAGTTCAATTTCTCAATGTTAGTACTTTTCAGTTATTCTTAAAATTGAAAAGTTTCTATAAGCTTAGAGGAAACAGTTTTTTATTTGCTTATATATGGCGTGAATAGATACAGATTTACAGATCCTAGTGTGCAAGTTTATCATCTTATATGACAGGGTTAAATCATGCATGCAAATCACGCAAGTCATGAAATTGGCTACAAATGCAATAAAAATAAAGTATTCAAAAGTTTAACAAAATGGAGTGGGGTAGGGAGTCAAAGACGCTCCTCATCTGGGGCATCATTTGGTGTAGGATTGGCCCTTCATCCAGTTTAAACAAAGTTCCTGCAATGTATCTTTCAAAAACTATGGTTAGAGACTATCTTCCCCTACTAATTGCAGGAAGCACTTTGTACAGTGCCCATGTTTCTTATCATTCGCTAATTTGAGATCAAAAGCAAAGTGTAAAAATAGGATTCTTGTTTGATGCCATTTGCTTCAGTGTGTGCATATGACAGGGGACAGAGAAAGGAAGAGGTCAATGCCTGATGCTTTACTCCTAGAAATCTTTCCTGCCCAGCTAAGTGTATTTGTGAGTAGCTTTGGTCTGACTGCCAGCTTTCATTTCACTGTTCTGGAAGGAAATTAAAGTTATTCCTTTTTTTCTCCTAGCTTATTTACTCTGAAAACAAAATGGGCCATCCCTCCACACTTTTTTTCTTTTTCTCTACAGTTAATGATACAGGACACAGATTTTCTGGGCCCTCCATGCCCTCTCAGTCAGCAAGTCAGAACCCCCCTGCATTCTGGTTCTGTACAAAGACCATAACACTGTCCTAGTTAGGTACCTGAGTTTTCCCTGACAATGGGGAATCCCTGGAGGTGTAAAGTTAACATAGCTGGCTCTATACTACACTTTTCCAGTTCCTTTGGAGTAGGGAGTGTGCTGGAGGTATGGCTGCAGTCTAGCCAGAGTGCTGCTGTAAACTGATTCTCCAGACATAACTGCTACTACAGATTACATAAACTCCATGGATTGCAGGGAGCACAGTTTGGTCAGATCCAAAGATGGGGCTCTGATCTGGTAGCGTTCTACATCCACTTTGCACAAATGTAAATGACAATACAAAGTACCAGAACATGGAGAATTAGGCCTTGTGGAAAACTAATGGGAAATGACTAGAGCTGAGTACTTAGAGACAGGCAGTGAAAAAGCTTTTCTAAGGGCAGAAGAATTTGCAGCATGGTAGAATAAATTCCTAATGGAAGAAAGCTATTTTCAGCACTGAAGTTAGATACTGTAGGGGAGGCAGCAGATGTTTGAACAGAACTGATGTGCCTGAATAAGAAAACTTTCTTTAGGGCAATGCATTTTTTTTTAAACTAAAAACACTGCTATTCAAGGCTAAACTAAAGACAAAGGTAATAAAAATGTATAACCAGCAAGCCTGAGATTGTCTTATAGGGCTACAGTGGCTTGAATGCCAGAGATATTTATTCACACTACCTAAACTAACTATGCTAAACATTTTCCTTCAGGACATTATTTGACACAACTCTTGACTAATTCCTTTCCTAAGAAGTAAATTAAATCAGCCTTGTTATTTAATCACTCCTAAAATATTTTGACCCTCAAGGTTCAGTATTGATTAAGGAAACTGATAGCTATTCTTAAACTAGAGATCTACTATCAGCTACTCTTACAAGAGGATTATATTAGTTGTTAATGAGAATTAAAGTGTTACTATAGTATTATAATGGGCTTTTGGTGCTTAAATATCACTGTGATAGTAGGCATAAAAGAAAAGCCTGAGACAGATGATAGCTATTTAACTGCTTTAACTAAGGCATGTTTTTACTAGGGCTGTCAAGTGATTAAAAAAAATTAATCTTGATTAATCGCACAGTTAAATAGTAATAGAATACCATTTATTTAAATATTTTGGATGTTTTCCAATATATTGATTTCAATTACAACACAGAAGACAAAGTGCACAGTACTCAGCTTATATTTATTGTGACAGACCCAGGCCAGTGGGGTGCAGGAGTCTGGCAGAGGGCAAATATACTGGTCTCTGGTTGAGTAGTTTTCTGTTCCCTGAGTGACCAGAGCAAGGTCTGCACTAGAGTAGTCAGGAACTTGCTAGAACCAATTAAGGCAGACAGGCTGATTAGAACACCTGCAGCCAATCAAGGCAGGCTAATCAGGGCACCTGGGTTTTAAAAGAAGCCTCTCAGTCCGATGGGAGAGCCAGAGAAAGGAAGTGTGTGTGAGGAGCTGGGAGCAAGAGGCACAAGGAGAGGGGGAGGGTGTACTGCTGAAGGACTAAGGAGTACAAGTGTTATCAGACACCAGGAGGAAGGTCTGTGGTGAGGATAAAGAGATTGTGGAGGAGGCCATGGGAAGTATGCCCCCTGTAGCTGTCATGCAGCTGTTACAAGAAGCACTATAACAGCTGCAATCCACAGGGCTCTGAGCTGGAACCTGAAGTAGAGGCAGGCCTGGGTTCCCCCAAACCTCCCAATTCTGATCAGACATAAGGAGGATGATCAGACTGTGGGAAGATCACTGAGGTGAGCAATCTGCTAATAAGCGCAGGACCCACCAAGGTAGAGGAGGAACTTTGTCACATTATTTTTGATTACAAGTATTTTCCTATAACAAAAACAAAAGTATTTTCAATTCACCTACTAAAGTACTGTAGCGCAATCTCTATCATGAAAGTTGACTACAAACGTAGAATTATGTACAAGTTTCACTTTGTCCTACTTCTTGTTCAGCCAATTGCTCAGACAAACAAGTTTGTGTACATTTGCGGGAGATAATGCTGTCCACTTCTGTGTACAGTGTCAGCTGAAAGCGAGAACAGATGTTCTCATGACGCTGTTGTAGCCGGTGTCACAGATTTTATGTGCCAGATGCGCTAAAGATCATATGTCCCTTCATGCTTCACCACCATTCAGGAGACATGCGTCCGTGCTGCTGTAAGGGTTCTACTCGATAACAATCCAAAGCAGTGCAGACCAATGCATGTCATTTTCATTATCTGAGTCAGATGTCACCAGCAGAAGGTTGATTTTCTTTTTTAGTGTTTGGTTCTGTTGTTTCTTTATCGAGTATTGCTCTTTTAGACTTCTGAAAGCATGCTCCACACCTCATCCACTTTAGATTCTTAAACCTTGTAGAATGCTATAGCTATTTTTAGAAATCTCACATTGGTACCTTCTTTGTGTTTTGTTCAAATCTGCAGTGAAAGTGTTCTTAAATTGAACAACATGTGCTGGGTCATCACCTGAGACGTGCGATATACATGAAATATAATGCAGAATGCGGAAAACAGTAGAGGGACCATACAGTTCTCCCCCAAGGAGTTCAGTCTCACATTATTTTTTACCAAGCTCATCACATGGAAGCATGTCTTCTGGAAGTGTGGCCAAAGGCATGAAGGGGGCATACGAAGTTTAGCAATCTGGCACATAAACTTGCAATGCTAGCTACAAAAGTGCCATGCAAATGCCTAGTAGTCACTTTCTGGTGACATTTGTAAATAAGAAGACAGGCGCATTATCTCCTATAAATGGTAAACAATTTGTTTATCTTAGCAATTGGGCTGAACAGAGTAGGACTGATGGATTGTGTGAGCTCTGAAGTTTTACATTGTTTTGTTTTTGAGTGCAGTTATGTAACAACAAAACCTCTGTTTGTAAGTTGCTCTTTGATGACAAAGATTTCACTTGTATGAGGTGAATTGAAAAAATACTATTTCCTATCGTTTTTACAGTGCAAACATTTATAATAAAAATATACACTTATTTCAATTACAGAGAGTATAAAATATGAAAATACAGAAAAACATCCAAAATATTTAATAAATTTCAATTTGTATTTTATTGCTTAACAGTGTGATTAAAACTGTGATTAATCACGATAAATTTTTTAATCATGATTAATTTTTGAGTTGTGTGAGTGAACTGCAATTTATCATGACTTTATTTTCTAGACTCACTTAATGTTTTTAAGTAGTAACTGTACAGTCTAACCTCAGAGAGCCCATTAAGTATATCACCCTCATAGAAAACCTATTGGGGTATAAAGTTAGCCCTTTTGTTTGCAATGGTCAGTGTGAAGCCCTTGGTAACAGAAGATATTATGTCTCTGCATCTGGAAAAGCACAGACAAAGGGTACGTCCAGACTACCCACCGTATCGGTGGGTAGCGATTGATTTATCAGGGATCGATATATCGCATCTATCGATCCCCGAATGTGCTCCCTGTTGACTCCGGAACTCCACTAGGGCGAGCGGCAGTAGCGGAGGCGGTGGGGGAACCGCGGCTGTCGATCCCACGCCATGAGGACAGGAGGTAAGTCAGAATAAGATAAGTCGACTTCAGCTACGGTATTCCCGTAGCTGAAGTTGTGTATCTTACATTGACATCCCCCATAGTGTAGACCAGGCCTGAGGTCCTGTCACAGTATAAATTAGGTTGTAGAAGCTCAGCAATGAAGGCAATCAATTGCCAATAGTCCATCTTTGCAAGAACAAGAAGCAATTTATTCAACTTCCTAAACCTGGATCTTTTCCCTTGGATATGGCTGTTTTCCTCATAATCCGAATATGGTAGTAATAAAATTAGAGTAAAATGGAAGTGGCTACAATATTTAGCGTATTTGAAAATGAATCTCTTTCAGATTTCAGGCTAGCTTGTTATTAACATGCTGTTGCCATGCTGTCCAGCAAAATCATAGAACCATTGATTGTAGGGCTAGAAGGGACCTTGAGAGTTCATCTAGTCCAGCCTTCTGTGCTGAGGCAGGAAAAAATATACCTGACAGGTCCTTATTATATCCTGTTCTTAAAAAATCTACAATGATGGGGATTCCACAGCCTCCCTTGGAAGCTTGTTTCAATTCATAACTAATCTTAGAGTTAGAAAGTTTTTCCTAATATCTAACCTAAGTTTCCCTTGCTGCAGATTAAGCCAATTACTAGACACCTCATCTACAGTGGACATTGAGAATTATCAATCACTGTCCTCTTTATAAGAACCCTTTAGCATATTTAAAGATTCTTATCAAGTCTCCCCTCAGTCTATTTATCAAGTCTAAATGTGCCCAGTATTTTCTCCAAACCTTTCCCCCTAGGTTTTGCTGTCTAAACTCTTTAGCGTTTTTGTTGCTTTCCTCTGGACTCTCTCCAATTTGTTCACATCTTTCTTAAACCATGGCACCTAGAACTGAACATTATGTCCTCCAGTTGATGCCTCACCAATGCTGAGTAGAGTGGGAAAGTTACATCCTGTGTCTTACTTACAACATTCTTGTTAATACATCCCAAAATGATATCACATCGTTGGCTCATATTCAATTTGTGATCCATTATAACCCCAGATCTTTCTTGTGTAGTTATACCACCTAGCCGGTTATTTTCCATTTTGTACTTGTGCATTTGATTTTTTCCCCCCAAAAGTGTAGTACTTGAACCTCTCTTTACTGATTTCATCTTGTTGATTACAGACCAATTCTCCAGTTGGTCAAGATTGTTTTGAATTCTAATCTTGTCCTCCAAAGTACTTGCAGTCCCTCCTTGCTTGGTGTCATCCACCAATTGCACTCCATTTTCCAAGCTATAAATGAAAATATTCATTAGTTCTAAACCCAGGACAGAACCTTTCAGAACCCCACTAGAACAGCAAAATATTGATAATTGCAATTCTCTTTTTAATTAAGACTAATTGCATGACATTATATTGTAATTCTGTTTAAAGCTGATTAGCATTACACAGAGGTGCTAATTATTTACTATGATGGTCTATAAAGTGTTGCATTTTATATGATTTTAACTTTATTTTAGCCTCTGCTGTTTATATAACATTTTGCTTATGATAAGTGACTGGAGTGAGTAATGGAGAGACCCACAGGAATAAGGGAACAACATATTTTGAAACAAACAAGTGTGAAAGACCTTGGCATTTCCAGTAAAGGCATAATTTATTACATTTTCCATACCTAAAAACTATGTCTTTTCAGGCTATCTGGCTTTTAAGGGAAACAAAACAACAGAACCCAATAAACAAAATCTCCATGAGAGAAAAAACAAAACATTTCTGTCCCTATGTAAGATCTTCCATCTTGAAACAACCTCACAGCGCTGTCTGTTAGGCAGATAGGGATCTTTAAAGGTGCACTACATAGAAAACAGAAGCATACAACACTGCACCACTGATAGTCAAATCAATACTATCAATACTCAGGTGATAACAGTTGGGCAAGAGCAGGGTCTTGCCATTTCTTAATGAATACCCCACATGAAAGGAAGAGGACAAGAACCTGTGAGGTTTTCCTTGCTGAGTTTTCCCCAGAACATTCTACTGAAGGGTGATGTGATGGGTTCGCTCACAGAGATCCCCTTGGGACTGTCACTTGATGTGCTGAAATTACCTCTGAGCCCATTTTCCCTGATGGCTTGGGACTCCAGATCCCTGCCCTGTTGAGCCAGACACATTGTCTGCTGCAATAAAGACCCAAGCCTGAACCACGCCCCCAAAGCTGCAGGCTTTAATCAAAAACTGCTCAGCAGGTCATCTCTCTCCAGCACCCATACACCCAGCTCCCAATGGGATCCAAACCCCCAATAAATCCATTTTACTCTGTATAAAGCTTATACAGGCTAAACTCATAAATTGTCCACCATCTATAACACTGACAGAGAGATATGCACAGCTCTTTGCTTCCCCCAGGTATTAATCACTTACTCTGGGTTAATTAATAAAGAAAAGTGATTTTATTAATTATAAAAAGCAGGATTTAAGTATATAACAGACAGAACAAAATAAGTTACCAAGCAAAATAAAACAAAACACGAAAGTCTAAGCCTAATACATTAAGAAACTGAATACAGGTAAATCTCACGCTCTGAGATGTTCCAATAAGCTTCTTTCACAGATTAGACTCCTTCCTACTCTGGCCCAATCCTTTCCCCTGGTACAGATCTTGTTAGTTCCAGCTCAGGTGGTAACTCGGGGATTTCTCATGATTGGCAGCCCCCTTTGTTCTGTTCCACCCCATTTTGTAGCTTTGGCACAAGGTGGGAATCTTGTCTCTCTGGATCCCCACCCCTCCTCCTAAATGGAAAAGCACTGGGTTTAAGATGGATTCCAGTACCAGGTAACATGGTCACATCTCCTGTGAGACCCCAAGCCTCCATTCTTTCCTCCTGACTCACGGGAGTACAGGAAGGCTTACAAGTAAACAGAGCCATTTACAACCAATTGTTCTGGTCAATGGGAGCCATCAAGATTCTAAACCACCATTAATGGCACACATTTTTATAATTACAATAGAACTTCATATTTCTATCTTATTTCTATCTTCAGATACAAGAATGATACATTCATACAAATAGGATGAACACACTCAGTAGATTATAAGCTTTGTAAGGATACCTTACAAGAGAGAAGTGCCACCCAAAGATGGTTGTGTCCTTTAAACCAGTCTCTGAAAGCAACAGCCAAAGACATCAGGCAGTGAATCAGGGAGACAGTCCATGCTCTCTGCCATGACATTCTTGGAGCAGATCAGGATAGAGTGGGAAAGATGGCTAAGCAATAGAGAAAGGGTGTTGAGTATGTAAAGAGAGAATGTTGTGGCATGATATGGAGAAAGCGGAATAATAGGAAGATAAGCATGAGCATGATGCTTTCTAATTGGGAGTCCTAGTGTAGCAAACCCTATAGCAAGCCCAGCTGGCTACTAGATTCCCTCTCTAGCACTAGGTATCTTTGTACACCTCCAAGTTACATTAAGACCTGTGTTGCAGATGGTGCCACTTGGTTTTAGTGTCCTTGGGGTGCCTGATAGATCCACCAATAGCATTGGCCTCATTGAATATTCTGGACCACCATATTGGTATGTGAATAGCAGAAATTCTGCTAGTCCTCTCTCAACCTCTCTCATTTGTTGGTCCAACACCTAGGTTGTCCCTCTTTTGTCTTTTCTCACCCCTCTTGCCAAGCAATATCTAGATTCTTTTCCTTGTCCAAGATGGTACCCAGTACCTCTAGAGTTTGAAGTGTGAATGTGTTTTAGGCTTCTGAATGCCCATCAGAAAGTGTCATACTTGTTCCAAATGATTTCCTGAGCACTGGAGTTCTCTCTCATGTACTTAGCTAGCATCATATCCTTCCAGTCTTGCCAGTTACCATTGTGACCTGTCCCCTATGTGTAAATAGACTATTATGCAACTCAGTACTCCTGCTGTACCTAAGAGAGGCAATGCTTTAATGCCAGCTGCCTTGTCACTCTCTGTGCTCAGACAGACTACTAGTGATTGACCAAATAGTAAGCATCTGTGGTCATAACTGCCTGTGAGCATTTATATAGTCATCATGTGTTGTGAGTTCTGCAGTGCCTTCTTTTGGGCTCCTTAGCCAGACTGGGCTGAAGCTTTCTGCAACTTTGTACTAGCCTCATGTAGCATTGGTGGGCCAGTATTATCTTATCTTTTCAGAACCATATGTGCCCCAACACTGAGCTTTAAAAAATTCTGCCCATGCAAACGGAGTGACTTATTTCCCTACTATGCAACCATCTCTTCGTTTTTGAAAATGCTGTGTTCAGTTAATATTTGTGACTATATCTTTTGCAGTATTTGTCAAGCTCATTCTATTAATTTCTGCTTTCTAAGGTGTGAAAATAATGAATTGATAGATCTAAGAAACACTGCATCGGTCTTATAGATTCATAGACTCTAGGACTAGAAGGGACCTCGAGAGGTCATCGAGTCCAGTCCCCTGCCCTCATGGCAGGACCAAATACTGTCTAGACCATCCCTGATAGACATTTATCTAACCTACTCTTAAATATCTCCAGAGATGTGCCCAGAACTGACACAATACTCCAGTTGAGGCCTAACCAGCGCAGAGTAGAGCGGAAGAATGACTTCTCGTGTCTTGTTTACAAACACACCTGTTAATGCATCCCAGAATCACGTTTGCTTTTTTTTGCAACAGTATCACACTGTTGACTCATATTTAGCTTGTGGTCCACTATGACCCCTAGATCTCTTTCTGCCATACTCCTTCCTAGACAGTCTCTTCCATTCTGTATGTGTGAAACTGATTGTTCCTTCCTAAGTGGAGCACTTTGCATTTGTCTTTATTGAACTTCATCGGTTTACCTCAGACCATTTCTCCAATTTGTCCAGATCATTTTGAATTTTGACCCTGTCCTCCAAAGCAGTTGCAATCCTCCCAGTTTGGTATCGTCCGCAAACTTAATAAGCGTACTTTCTATGCCAACATCTAAGTCGTTGATGAAGATATTGAACAGAGCCACTGGTCCCAAAACAGACCCCTGCGGAACCCCACTTGTTATACCTTTCCAGCAGGATTGGGAGCCATTAATAACTACTCTCTGAGTACGGTTATCCAGCCAGTTATGCACCCACCTTATAGTAGCCCCATCTAAATTGTATTTGCCTAGTTTATCGATAAGGATATCATGCGAGACCGTATCAAAATGCCTTACTAAAGTCTAGGTATACCACATCCACCGCTTCTCCCTTATCCACAAGACTCGTTATCCTATCAAAGAAAGCTATCAGATTGGTTTGACACGATTTGTTCTTTACAAATCCATGCTGGCTATTCCCTATCACCTTACCACCTTCCAAGTGTTTGCAGATGATTTCTTTAATTACTTGCTCCATTATCTTCCCTGGCACAGAAGTTAAACTAACTGGTCTGTAGTTTCCTGGTTGTTTTTATTTCCCTTTTTATAGATGGCACTATATTTGCCCTTTTCCAGTCTTCTGGAATCTCTCCGTCTCCCATGACTTTCCAAAGATAATAGCTAGAGGCTCAGATACCTCCTCTATTAACTCCTTGAGTATTCTAGGATGCATTTCATCAGGCCCTGGTGACTTGCAGGCATCTAACTTTTCTAAGTGATTTTTAACTTGCTCTTTTTTTATTTTATCTTCTAACCTACCCCCTTCCCATAAGCATTCACTATGTTAGACATTCCTTCAGACTTCTCAGTGAAGACCGAAACAAAGAAGTCATTAAGCATCTCTGCCATTTCAAGTTTCCTGTTACTGTTTCTCCCTCCTCACTGAGCAGTGGGCCTACCCTGTCCTTGGTCTTCCTCTTGCTTCTAATGTATTGATAAAAAGTCTTCTTGTTTCCTTTATTCCCATAGCTAGTTTGAGCTCATTTTGTGCCTTTGCTTTCTAATCTTGCCCCTGCATTCCTGTGTAGTTTGCCTATATTCATCCTTTGTAATCTGACCTAGTTTCCATTTTTTATATGACTCCTTTTTATTTTGTAGGTCATGCAAGATCTCGTGTTAAGCCAAGGGGTCTTTTGCCACATTTTCTATCTTCCTACCCATCGGAATAGCTTGCTTTTGGGCCCTTAATAGTGTCCCTTTGAAAAACTGCCAACTCTCCTCAGTTGTTTTTCCCCTCAGTCTTGATTCCCATGGACTTACCTATCAGCTCTCTGAGCTTACCAAAATCCGCCTTCCTGAAATCCATTGTCCTCTATTTTGCTGTACTCCCTTCTACCCTTCCTTAGAATTGCAAACTCTATGATTTCATGATCACTTTCACCCAAGCTGCCTTCTACTTTCAAATTCTCAACGATTCCTCCCTATTTGTTTAAATCAAGTCTAGAACAGCTTCCCCCAGTAGCTTTTTCAACCTTCTGAAATAAAAAGTTGTCTGCAATGCCAGTCCAGGAACTATTGGATAGTCTGTGCCCCGCGGTGTATTTTTCCCAACATATATCTGGATAGCTGAAGTCCCCCATCACCACCAAATCTTGGGCTTTGGATGATTTTGTTAGTTGTTTAAAAAAAGCCTCATCCACCTCTTCCACCTGGTTAGGTGGCTGTAGTAGACTCCTAGCACGACATCACCCTTGTTTTTTACCCCTTTTAGCCTAACCCAGAGACTCTCAACACTTCCGTCTCCTATGTCCATCTCCACCTCAGTCCAAGTGTGTACATTTTTAATACATAAGGCAACACCTCCTCCCTTTTCCCCTGTCTATCCTTCCTGAGCAAACTATACCCATCCACACCAACATTCCAATCATGTGTATTATCCCACCAAGTTTCAGTGATGCCAACAATGTCATAGTTGTATTTATTTATTAGCACTTCCAGTTCTTCCTGCTTATTACCAACTTCTCCGCACTTTGTATAAGGCATCTAAGATACTGGTTTGATCTTGCCTCCCAGTTTTGCCCTGACCCTCCTTTCTCTCTGCCATTATAGCCCACGCTCCCTCTTGTTTCTGACCCATCTCCCAGGTCTTCATGTTCCCCACTTACCTGTGGGCTTTGCTCACCTGTCATTCTTTCCGTAAATAATGGGATCAGAATTGCCATACTGGATTATATTACTATCATAGTACTGCTTAGTGGCTGGAAATAAAGATAAGCTAAGTGATAAATACTTGTTTACCAGCCCAGAGCATGGAGATTAGAAAGACTATGTGAGGGCTTGGCTACACTGGAAACTCTAAACGCTGCTGCGGAAGTGCACCTGTGGCAGCGCTTTGAAGTGCGAGTGTAGTCTCCGTGCCAGCACTGGGAGACAGCTCTCCCAGCGCTCAGGAGCGGCACCAGGGTTTTTGGTGCCCTAGGCGGGGGGTCCTGCCACGCTCCCGGTCATTGGCAGCAATTCTGCGGCAGGGAGGGTCCTTCTGCACTCCCCGGTCTTTGGGGCACTTCAGCGGTGGGTCCCAGAGCGAGAGAAGGACCCGCTGCAGAATTGTCAATGACGACCCAGAGCGCGAAAGGACCCCCCGCCGCCGAATTGCCGCCCTCCCAAATCCTGGCGCCCTAAGCGACCACCTAGGTCACCTAAATGGAAGCGCTGGCCCTGCCTGTGCTGCACGTACTCCACGTCCCAGCGCTGGGGCACTGTTTACACTGGCGCTTTGCAGCGCTGTAACTTGCTGCGCTTAGGGCTGTGTTTTTTCACACCCCTGAGCGAGAAAGTTGCAGTGCTGTAAAGCACCAGTGTAGCCAAGGCCTAAGTGATTAAATTAATGTAAAGTAGTTTTGAAGCATTTCAAAATACCTATGCTCAAGAAAACAAGTATAAGCCATGTGAAAAAGGCCCAGATTTTCTTCACCCTGTTAAATTTATTTTCATAACCAAGTTTTATCTGTTTCAAAATGTCAACATCTGCTTCAGAAAGGACATTCATTGGAACCTTGTTGGGAGGTAAGTGAGTGTTGCTAATTCTGTTTTGTGATCGTGTTTTCTACAGCTGTGATCTTTAAAAGGATTGATTGTTGGTAAAAATTCTCCTACAGTTTACAAATGGAAATGTAGGAACATTTTCTCCATAAACAAAATCTGAGCATGAAATAGTTGTTGTGACACACATCGCTGTCATTTACACATATCTTATGAATTTAATATGCCCAAGCAACTTCAATGGATTGTTATGGAATGAAGCTTTTAAAAAAAATATCCTGTCATAAAAAAACCAACCACCTCAAATTTAGTTAAAGATGCAGAAGGGAAAGAACATAAGAACTACTTAGTACTGCAGCACTAGGCTTTTGTAATATACTATTTTATCTAGTTTTGGAGCGTTGTTTTTCACTGAACATTGTAGGGACTGAGTCAAAATATCAAAGCATTGTCACATTTTGCATGTGGCAAGTTGCTAGGCTCTTCCTTGGCTGGTCTCTTTTCCAGTGTCAGGGATGGTATGTCGGGGGGAAAGGAAGCATCTGTGGTAGCTTTGAGTCTTCAGCAAAATCTGGAATTTTCAAAAATTCCTGTGTCACATTTTCCATCCTCCTGAGAGGATGGTGTGATATCACCCACTAAGTGAACATAAGCAGTAATTAGTACAAGCTTCTGACATCTTCACTATCAAACAGAATATTAAGATTGACTGATGCAAACAGATTGGACAGAGTTTGGCTCAGAAGCTGTAGGGAGAGGTAGACATGCTGAGAGAAATTAATAAAACCTACAGTTTTCAAATGGTAAGTGGTCAGTGTTAGCTGGCTTGTTACCCTAGTTGTTCCTCTCTCTCATAAGCCACCATGTAGCATTCCAGGAGATGAGCCTCCTAGCATTTAGTTTTTCCAACAGAGGTGTTATCTGGATGCTGGCCATTGGGTAGTGGGATTCAGAATGGAGTCAGCAGTGAACCCAGATGGGAGGAGATGTTGGGACATTACATGCTCTGGAGCCTGGTTGTTCCCAAGTGAATGCTGTGGGAAGATGACGTAGATTAGTGAGGGTGAGTACAGATGATCTGGCAAGGCTCTGGAACATGGCCTCTTTGGCAGAGCACCAGTGGAGGGAATAGTTGACCTGGAGGAACAAGCACCAGCCTTCCAGTATTTTTCTCTCTCAAAGATCTGAAGTCATCTGACAATAGAGGACATGTTGGGGGACCAGCTCATCTTCCCAGAGACCTGCTACTACAGATGTGCCTGTGTCATATGAGGAAGAACTAAAGAGATGACCATGCATTTGCCTAGCACATACTTTCAATGTACTTGCTGGAAAGTATAACAGATTGGCTTTACTGGACCTACATAGGACATATGTATTGATTATATGGGTTACACTGATTGAGTGATGTGTGTCTTCATATTAGCAAGTTCACATATCCATGTTTGTGATGGAAGATCTACTAAAAGAGGTGTAGCTTTACAAAAGATAAGTGTTCTAAACTAAATTCTCAACTTATTCAATTGCTACTATATCTAAAACCCAATCTTCAGCCAAATCAATGAGTAAATTGCAGTCAAATGGATGTGAAATAATTTATTCTTGTATGTCTGCATGAACTGTAGCTAAAATGGAACTGTCAGGATACTATTATTTGGCAAGTCCTTGTTTCTTCACTTGTTCAGGGTTGTAAATGCAAGTCTTCAAATGAGTTTGTAGGTATAACAATCATCTTTGGAGAGGCTAGTTAATTGAGTCTCATAGTGACACCCATGAACTTCTTTAATTTGCTCCATGAAGCCAAGTGATAAAAGTTGGCCAAGGTGCAGCCAAGAGTTTGTTTCACGTTTCATGAATGTAAGAGCCAGACACGTTGTAAGTTCATTGGGCTAGTTGCTTCTGAGCTTTGAAAATTCAGATCACAAGCTGATTTAACAAATACATCAGGACATGTTTAATGTAAAGATATACAGTTCAGTAAATTATACTTTGATGTAAATATTGAAATGGATATAATATTTTGATATTGCAAATGTATACTGAATATGGGAACCAATACTGTTTGTTCTGTACTGTATAAGTGAACATGCACTCCTAGGTAGAGTCATTTTGGTGACAGGTTCAGAATCTTAGGAGATATCTCAGTAACTTCTAAAGCCCTTGTTTTTTCTCCTTAGGGTGCTGCCTAATCAATGCAGAATGCTTTGAGACACATCAATTAATGATGGCAGAAGAAACACAGCTTGCAAGTAGAGCTGATCAAAAATTGGAATTTTGTCCCACAGGAAATCCTGATAATTTTGACACTGGGATGAAAAAAGTCAAGATATTATTTTTCTTTCAGCACAATAAGTTTTTTGAATTTAATGTTTAAATATTGTCAAAATTAAATATTCCCAAATTGACGTGTTTCATTTCTGTTTGTCAAACTGAATCAAAACTTTAGTTTTGAATCAGATCAACATTAATCAGCATTGGCTTGAGTTACTATAGTGTCTTTTGGGAGTTGTAGTTTGAGTGCCTCATGCCCCCATTCTCTTCTATGGGGAGACTACATATCCAGCTGGACTACATTTCCCATGAGACACTGTGGTCATGGAATTTCCACAAGAGATGTAGTCTGCCTAGGGAGCCCAGCCTATAGCACAGAATGGGATAATGAGCTACCTGAATTACAACTCCCATGAGGCTGTCTGCTCTAGTGAATTTGGGTCTGGATTTGGCATTTGGAGACCTACATTCTAATTCCAGCTCTGACACAGAGTTGCTGTGTGAACTTTTGTACATCACTTTCCCCTCCCCATGCCTTAATTTATCCATCAGTAAAATAGGGATAACGATACACTCTCCTTTGTAAAGAGCTTTGAAACCTATGGATGATAAGTTATTTTTTATCATCATAGGAATAATAATAATAGTTGGAAAAAAGGTAGAATAAATTAAGCAAGACAAAAAGAAGAGAGTAGAGAAATCAACTAATTCTAACATGTGAAAAAAGAGCTCCAGACATTTGAAATAGTCACCATAGCTTTAAAGTCAAATAGCTGTCAACTTGAACTTTCATTAGAAGCAACTGGTGACATTTGGTAACATGAAAGTATATTTTTGTACCAGTCACTAGTGATGTAATGTTACAGGAATGTTCTACCAATCATCACTCTGCACCACTTGAAGCCTATAATTAGAAAAGTCTGGCAGACCCACAGAAAGCCAGTTAGAACTTGAAAGATGTAGAGTGGTGGCTTGGTTTATCTTCCACTCATAGCAACCTGTCTGGGTGCATCCTTATCCAAATTGCCCCATAAAAAACACACTTTAAATTTAACAGATACGCTGCAGGAAATCCAAACCCTTTAATGTAGATCTGAGAAAAAAATTGGGTGAATAGAAAGTTTGCTGAAAAATGCCTGTTTGGGATGCCAAAATTATTTGTGAATTTATGTCAAATCCAGCAAATAGTTTAGGCCACACAAAACAAAACACCCTGAAAAACAAAGTTGTGAAAAATATCAAAATGGCCACTGAACATCCTTTCCCCTCCACCCCCCTAAAAAAAAATCAAAACAAAAACCACATTGTTTTTCACTCAGTTCTACTCCAATGTACCAGCTCCATGCTTCCCTCTTGTGACATCCTCAATGGAGCGGGCATTCCCAGGAGAAGGGGACATGTTGGAGCCGCCCTATAGGATGGTGTTTCCCAGCTGCTCAAACAGCTTTCTGGGGCTTTGGGCAGCTTGACAGAATTTGGAGTAGCCTTCAGACTCGTCTAATTTATGCAGGGCTCTTAGCTGGTCCCAAGACCATTCAATTGACACCAGTACAATAGATTCTGCTTTTACCAAGAGAAACATGACTAAGGACTGCTCTACACTGAAGTGTTACACTGGCATAGCTGCATCTGAGGGGCGTACCAGATCCACATCCCTGAGGTAATTTAGGCCTCCGTAAACTGTATTATCTTTGTTTTTTCCCCACTAAGGTATGTTAGATTTTCTTGTTTTTATTGTTTCTACTTGTTGAAAGTATCTGGTTACATATTATTTTAAGAACATCCCATCATCTTGAGTCCCAGAACTGGAAAAATGTATCTTTGGTTCTAATTTGGTAATAATTTTGTTCTAAAAATATAGGGCATGTCTAGACTTAAAATGCTGCAACTGTGCTGCTGCAGTGGCACTGCTGTTGTGCTTGAGTGTAGACATTACTTATGCTGACAGAAGGGATTCTTCCGTTGGTATAGGAAATCCATCTCCCTGAGAGCTGGTACCTAAGCCGATAGAAGAATTCTTCCATTAACTTAATATTGACTACACTGGGACTTAGGCCAGCTTAACTACACTGCTCAGGAGTGTGGATTTTCACAATCATGACCAACATAGTTAAACCGACCTAATTTTCTAGTATAGATCAGATCATAGTGTGTCTTGGGTATGTCTACACTACAGCTGCAATGACCCAGGGTAGATGCTTCCTACACTGATTGAAGGGGTTTTTCCATTGATATAGTTAATCCATCTCCCCTTTTGATTTTAAATTGGCTTTTCATTTAGGAGTTATCACCTCCCCGTCTTAAATGGATCTGGGTCTTTAATATATTATGTGTAAGGCGGTGTAATGGGGTGGTGATCAGAAGCAGTGGGAAGCCTCAGGCATTAGGGGAGACTGTGTAAGATACCCACCTGGTGAGATGACCTAAACTGATTCAGCAACAAGGAGGTATATATGCAGATAAGTAAAAGGTGAGTAGTTTTATTTTGTATGGGAAACACTTGAATATTCAACCAAAGATTTGGACAATGAGAACTAGAGTTCATAGAAAACCTGCACTTAATTTTTGTTGGGAACTTTTTTTTGGTAAAAAACACCCCCATTTTTCATCCAACAGCAGCATCATACATTGACATTATTTTCATGAATGATTCAAAGAGAGATTTATAACTATCATTTTGGGCCTATTGGTCCCTGACTATACTTTTCTTCATTTCCCTCATATTGTAATTTTTGTTCAATCCTAACATCTTTAAAAACCCACTACTTATTGTTTCCTTTTTCTGCATGTATAGTTATCTCTTCAGGGAGCAGAGTTTCTTCCCTTGAATAGTCGGTTTTAGTTAATCCTAATAATAATAGTAATACTTATAAGGGCAGTGTGCACAGTAATTGCTGTCTTCAAGGCACTAATGTAGCTGACAAATTAGATTTTTATAAAGCTTTGTAGCTCACTTATACATGTTATAATGTTACTGAAGTTTATTTATGATTGCTTAACATCAATAACATTCTCTAGGACAGGGGTAGCTAATAGCCAGACTGCAGGCCAACTCTGGACCGCCAGACGCTTTTGAGCAGGCTGCAAAATTTTATTTACTTATCATTGTTGTTTTTTTCTGGAGTATGGACCTGGACTATACCTTGACCAAGAAATTTTGAACTTGACAAAAAAATAATTGATTACCCCTGCTCCCTGCTACCAAAGCTTTTTTTTAAATGGATTAATTAATTTCTACTGCACTAAGGATTAATCAGCAGAAATACAAGTTTCACAAAATTCCAATAAAACAATCAATCTTTAGAAAGTATACGTAAATATACTTTTAAAATGTATGTACTGCATTACGGCCTGATCCAACATTCAGTAAAGACAATGGAAAGACTCCCATAAGCGTCAATGGGATTTAGATCAGGCCCATAATATATTTACACTAATTGCAGCAGAACTAGCTCAGGCCAGGTCTACATGAAGCGCGAAAATCGATTTTAGATACGCAATTTCAGCTACGAGAATAGCGTAGCTGAAATCGATTATCTAAAATCGATGTACTCACCTGTCTTCACTGCGCGGGATCGATGTGCGCGGCTCGCCATGTCGATTCCGGAACTCCGTTGGTTTTGGTGGAGTTCCGGAATCGATGTAAGCGCCCTCAGGGATCGATATATCGCGTCTAGATGAGACGCGATATATCGATCCCCGAGCAATGGATTGTAATGCGCCGATACGGCGCGTCGTATAGACGTGGCCTCAGACCTAGAGTACTTCTACTCCACTAATTATGGCCCAGTCTAACCTAGCTAGTATGGGTAACAACAGTAGTGAAGATAGGACAGGCTTCAGTGTGGCCTGGCCACCTCAGTACAAACCCACAAGAAACCCCAGGTATGTGTTGAAGTTAGTGCTGAAATCCATGACATTCACATCTTCACTACCATTGTAACTCATGCTAGCTAGATTAAAGCTAGCATAGGTATGCCTAGGTGCTCTACAATTATGCATTGTTATGTTATACCTTAAGTTTAATCTGTTCAGTAAGCCAAATTCTGTCCTCAGTTAAACCTGTGTAAATCCATTGAACTGAATTTGGCTCAGTCACGTCACTCATTATTTACACTTTTTCAGGATTTCCCTCTCCTTTCAGCTAGAGATTTCCAAGGCTTCTAATATATCTACTGATTTCTGTAGGGACTGACTGTAGTGTGCATCTTCATTGTGAAAACAGTATGAAATGGAAATATCTTGTAAAAGTTCAATAGCCACTACTGATCAAGCCCATATGGCTTTACAATTCCATGTGAAAGCTGTGTTGTGCACAACTGAGAGCTATTTTAACTCAGATTAATTAATTAAATGAGACAAATATATCTTCATGATCTCCTATGTTTCTTCCTCTTTACATTTTAGTTTAATTTTTGCATATGTAAAATGAAGCTTTGCAAGAGACATTGCAGAGTAATGAATATCAGAGGAGAGTTTTATTATTTATACAGAGCTCTCATGTTTTCTAGAACAATTTCCAGGGTTGTTAGAGGATCTAAGACAAGAATACAAATTAGAGGGATGATACTGTTTAAACAGTGTCCAGTTAAGGGCCAAATTCTATCTGGCAATACACATTCATGCGGGCAACAACAACAACAACAACAAAAACCCATACAGAGCAGAGGAACTTCTTGCATAAATTTGACACCCCTTTTTTGCCCCCTTCAGAAAGCGGTGCATTTTAGGTAGTTTGATGTCACAGTGAAATTCAGTGGGATATGGCCAAAGAGAAATGGGAGTGGTTTGCATATACGTCTTCATATATTACTTTCTGATTCTCGCAGTTGCCCCTAGCAAATTTCTTTACGCTAGAATTATTCTTACTTTTAGTGGGAATAGACTGTCAGACTGATGCACCCTCTGAGGCACCAGAAACAAAGGAAGGGTTCACATAGCCTCTCCACAACCTCCCCTTTTACAGGGGCTGGCCACAACTGCAGTCATCGTGTTCACCTGAACAGAGCATGTGCTATACTCCTTTAAAGGGCATAACAGTGGGTGTACTCCTTCTGTGTGCTCAAGAACTCCAGAAGAAATGTGTCTCACTGAGTTCTTGTTGAAGCAGTCCAGTGCTTCATCTAGTGCCTTAAGGATCTGATTCAGCTCCTATTGAAGTCAGCTGGAGTCTATTGCTTGCAATGCAGAAGGACTGGGCAAGAAAAGCAGATCCAAGCCCAGAAACAGGGAAGGAATACTGAGGCATATTTAATAATGATGTTGCGGTTACTATTACAATGTCTCTTTTTGGTGGTCATGCTTTGGTTTGATGGAGTGGTTAGAATTTGGCCCTATATGAATAAATGAGGGGGAGGAATATTTCAAATCCTAGTTATTGAAAATGTTCAAAAAAGTTTTTGCCACGTCTTTGCACACAGTCCCAATTGAATTTGATGCTATACTGGAGGCAGCATTAGAAAAATAGAGGGAGCAATTCTGCACTGACAGCTGGGATGATTAGATGACCTAATTTTTCTAAAGTATGAGATTTAGGTTATTTTTATCTGCTTCCACTAGAACAAGGTGTGTCCCAGAATTATACTATATCTTTACATATACCCACTCTCACTAAACTGTCCAATACCAGCAAGGCATTTAGCCATACATTGAAGCTGGTGAGTATAACTTCTGCCCTTCATTTAAGAGGGATGTGAGAAATAGTTAAGCTCTTTTCTAGCAGATGAAGGCATATGCATGCCCACCTAGAAATTAAAACTCAGTGGGTGAAGGGCTTCAGTGGGTGTTGTTTTGGGTAAGGGTGTGTGAGTGAGACAAAGATACGGAGAGGAAGTACATAGAAAGACTGCGAAGGAAGCTACAGACACAACTTGGACAAGCACAGTGTGGTGCTTACTAAAAGTGGCCTGATCTGTAAGCAAAGAAGTTATCCTTCTGTTGTTTGGTTGCTCCCGTGTTCATGGAAATAGGACTCTTTAAATAAACAAGATTGCCCCAAAGGTTCCTGCATCCATCATCAATTTCTCCTCCAAACTTAAAGCATCTTGCAGTTGTTTCAAGACATTTAGTAAGATATCTGGATATCAATAATCATTGCTAATATAGGAAAAATATAGGCCTGGTAATCCTCTCTTTTACAACAGTTTAATGGAAGTCAGTGGATTTACTCTTGATTTATACTGGTGCAAATGAGAAAAAAAAAGGTCAGGCAGAATATCTGGCAAAAAATAAATAAAGAAGAATTCTGTAACATAGGTCAGATTTTAGGAGGTTCCTTTCTTTTATTTTTTTGTCTACCACTGAAGAGACAGAATCACGTAGACCTGATCCAGATGCATTCATGCTACGGGCACAGATATTTTTGTACATGTGTTTCATGTATTGTTGCTGTCCCTGGATAGGATAAAAGGCATCACTATATTAAAGTAACAGAATATCTACATTTATAGCAAAAAAAACCTTTCTTCTACAGGTTGACTATGAGTGCAGGCTGTGTGAATTCACTACTTTAGGTAACGGTAGGACTAAACACTATGGATGAATAATACTGGGACTACTAATAGGTTTATGCAGATTTACCCTGAAATTAGGGTAACCAAGATTCAGATTTCAGGGTGTAAGACTATCATTGCAGTGGGTAGGAAGGAATTTCTCTCCATGGTACACATTGTAATGTTAGGTAGGCACACAACTTTTTTCCTCCCTTCCTTTTCCTCCCTCCACCCCCTTTCTTCTAGTCACAGCTTCTGGGAGAATTACTGTAAGATATTAGATTTGATGGAGCAAGAGTTCAATCTGACGCTAATTTTTTTAATACGTTCAGCTTTGCCATGAAACCTAGACATTGTCAAGCTCTGTTCAAGGGATATTATAATACACTTGCACCTCAGGAAGAGGAAACAGAGCTCTACCTTTTATTCCCGCATATTCCATATAATAATGTTTAATACAAATTGGACTTTTGCTTCAAAGTCACACTATGCTGCACAGTGACTCCAAAATAATAGCATTGTTTACTCAGTTGTCAATCATGACTGCACTTCTTCTATCCAGAGCCAACACACATACATTAAAAAAGGCAAACAGAAGAGAAGCCATCTTGAGCCAAGTACAAGTTAATAATTCTAACACTTATACCACTGAAAAGTGAATCAATCAGTTGAGAAGCTCTGCTCTTAGGACCTGTTTGACAGAAATATTGCTTAATGTGATGTATGCAGACAGTAATGGGATCACATTCTAGACATTCCCTAATGCAAACACGTAAAAGTAGCTCCTTGTGACATTTCTCTCCCTATCCCCTGAAGATTATGAGCAGTGTGAAATATTAACCTTCAGCTTACTTCCAGGAGCACTCGAGTAGCTTAGAGTGTGAGACTCTTTAATTATCACCAGGGGACACAGGAACATGCACAGATGATTTGAGTTCAGCAGAAGATGGCAAAGGCTAGGTGCACTAGCAAATTAGTTCAAAGGCATAACACTTCCCCCGTGAAACCACAGAGAGATGGCGATGCCTGTCATCTTCCGCTCCCTGTCACACAGTAGGCCTGATGGAATATGTAATGGTATCTAGTGTCACAGATTTGATCAGTTTCCTTCATTATGCCATACATTGACAATTTTGTTTTTAATACTATGTGTCAGGGTGTCATTCTGAAAACATGGAATACATAATAGAAACATCCATAGATTATGCATCATTTTGGGTCACATATTCAGCCACAATGCAAGTGTAAGCAGAGTCAGGATACGCTATCCTGACATCTGGTGGTGAATGGTAGAGAGTGTGGAAAGAATGTTAGGATTTTCCATTGGCATCCACTCCCACTTAGCATACAACTTAGCATAACCCCACAGCAGCTTGGGAGGGTGATTTTTACAGCTCTGGAATCCCCAATTTCTTTGTTATTGGGGCAGGAGGGAAAAAAAGTTTGTCACTCTGATTGTGTGAATGGGGAGCTGTGGGACTGCTTTGTGACAGAAATGACTCAACCTCAGTTGGGTGGTACTTGCTAAACATGGGACATGGGTTTCAAAACTCTATGAGGAGAGAGGGGGTGGAGACTGGTGTGTGTACCTGATGGTTATGGGCCCCTTTTGAGGGCCTGGAACACCAATTGCACATCCTCCTCTCTCCACTGTTAAAGAGTAGAGCTAATTTTGATTCCATTAGGAGTCCATCTAGAGACTGCTGAGCTGAATTCATGTTG